>NC_138202.1:153875945-154029335 GCF_964194415.1 Vipera berus | reverse complement strand
GAGACAGCCTGTTATTTTAATTGCTTCATTTGGGAGGGAGGAATCACCCGGAAGTTGTGATAAGATTGCAAAAGGCCGCGTACAGAATGGGAAGTGAAACCTCATATGTAAAACTAATTGGATAATGTGATTTATGACGTGTAGATAAGGGTGGGGATTGTGTGTGTGTTATGATGGGTTTGGGGGGAGGAGATTTCAGATTCTGGCATCCCTCCATGAGTGCCGATGTTTCGTTTCATTACTAAGACTTTTTAGATAAATAATATGCCTGCAATTTGTTTGATTTGTCTCATTCATTGGAACCATGAAATCATGCCAGAATCTGAAATCTGAGCTGTGATCCTACAAAAGAATAAATGTGGAGTCCTACAACCTCGTGCCTACACCTCTAAGAAATTCACAGAAGGTGAAAGAGATGGACAGTCTGGGAGAAGGAGGCCTTCACAATTAGGTGGGGGCTATTAAACTGGTGACACTATTTAGAAGGGAGCAAGGTGCCTTTTGAAGTATGAACAGATCACAAAAATTTAGAGGCACTAAAAATTCCCCGCAAATTGTCCCCAAAGCAAATGCGATGGGCACAGTACTTTAACCGTTTTAACTTTACTTTAAAGTACATACCGGGAAGAAAAAACTTCCTAGCTGATGCGCTATCCCAACTGCCACAGTACAAAAGTGAACGTGAAGAGGTCTACAAGGCAATTATCCCCAGTTCACAACCTGCTGCACAACTCATGCCTCGCAGAACCCCTAATCCTGATGTCCTGGGAGTGAAGAACATAAAATGAAAGCTCCTTACCGATCAATGGTTCAAAGATAATCAAACCTCCCTAACATGCAGGGATGGTTTGGCATACATGGGGGAAAAATTGTATCTACCTGAAACCCTTCATCTCAATGCTCTCAGACACAGCCATGAAGTAAAACAGGCTGGACACTTCAGATATTTAAAAACTCTACACCTCATCCGCTGGCAATTTTGGTGGCTGGGGCTAAAACGAGATGTGGAAAACTATGTCAAGAGTTGTATTATATGTGCCACCATGAAAAGAATTCCAGGGAAAACCCCTGGGCTACTGCAGTCAGTAGCAGACCCTTCCTAACCATGGGAAGAAATAGCTATGGACTTTATTGTAGACCTACCCAACAGTAGAGGAAATACTGTCATCTGGACTGTGATAGATCTGTTTTCGAAGCAGACTCACTTTATCACCTGTAAAGGACTCTCATCTGCACAATTGACTAAATTGTTCCTGAAACATATCTACTGACTGCATGGCGCCCCTAAGCGAATAATTTCAGATAGAGGAGTACAGTTCACAATGAAATTTTGGAGGAATTTCCTTAAATTAATTGAATCATCTCAAGGCTTATCATCTGCTTTTCATCCAGCTACCAATGGGGCTGCAGAATCTGCTAACAAAATGGTGGAGCAATACCTCAGATGCTATGTTTCCTACCAACAGACCAACTGGACTGACCTCCTCCCATTTGCCGAGGTGGCCTACAATAATTCTGTTCACAACAGCACTGGCTACACGCCTTTCAGAGTAGCCACAGGAAAAGAGTTCAGCCCGATGCCTGACTATCCTCAGTTGTCCTCTGCTTCCCAGACACTTGATCAATGGGTGAGGGGTGGGAAGAGGTTTGGAGAAACACAAAAATGACATTAAAAAAGACTTTTGAGACTTATAAAAAACAAGCTGATAAAAAGAGGGCTCCCCAAAGAACATTCCAAGTGGGGGAGAAGGTTTATCTGTCAATTAAATATCTACGTCTCAAATTACCTAGCAAGAAATTGGGACCAAAATTCTTGGGGCCTTTCCCCATTGTGAAAATCATCATCCCGGTCACAGTAAAATTGAAACTGCCCAGACTCTTGGGAAAAATTTACCCAGTGTTCCATTGTAGCTTACTGAAACCTATTCGATCCTCCACTTTAAGACCCCACCCTAAGAAAGCACCTGGACCCCTCATAGTAGCAGGTCAGACCCATTATGAAGTGAAACATATTCTTGACTCTAAAGTCTTTAAGGGAAAATTGCAGTACCTAGTACAATTTCATTGAGGGCCGCATCAGCATTGCAGTTACCCTTGAGGGGCCGGGTGGGTGTGGCCAGGGTGGGCGTGGCCTACTGGGTGGGCGTGGCTGGAGTGTGTGTGACCTACTGGGTGGGCATGGCCAGCTCTACATTGTTCGTGTCAATGGTGCCTATAGGGGCCTGGGCAGGAGTGGGAGAAATCTGAGGGTCTCTGGCAGAAGGAGATGGGACTGGGGCAAGTGCCAAGGCATGGTCCACTGGAGGAGCCTCACTGTTCCTCTCAAGCAATGTGGGGGGGGGGAGGCTGGACAGTGGTGCAGAGGTCAAATGCCCAGCCCAGCCCTCAAGCACCTGCGGCACTAAGCCCACCCCCACTTTCCCAAGGGGGTGCCCAGCTGCTGTGCTTGCTCTGCTTAGCCAGGTTGCTCATGATGGGTATGAGAGCAACATCAAGAGGGAGGCCCACTTCCTCTCCATGTGAGGAGACCTGGCTTTGTATCCAAAGCTTCCTTAGCAATAGGATGGGAGACCACCCAGGTTAGGCCAGGAAGAGGGAGCAAGGGGATGGTGAAAGGACAGAAGGGAAGGACTAAGGCAGGACTTCCCTCAGACCCTTCCTTCCTTCCTTCCTTCCTTCCTTCCTTCCTTCCTTCCTTCCTTCCTTCCTAAGAAGAGAGTGATGGGAAAATATTTGAGATGAGGGAGGGAGAAAAACAGGCAAGAAACGCAGCTGGAGAAGTGTCATCCTTCGTAAGGAATGAAGAAATGCACCATCGCCTGGAAGTGGCTAGCACATGGCCCTCTTCTCACAGCACTGAGAGGCTGAGCCGGGTGGCACAAATCTGAAGAGAAGCACAATGCTGCCCAGCCCCTAGCCTGCCTGAAGTAGGCAGGGCCATGTGCTGGCCACTTCCAGGTGATGGTGCATTTCTTCATTCCTCACAAAGGGTGATATCTCCCTAACGTGCAACCAGGGGGCAGGGCTGATACGGCAGGGGCCAGTCCCTCCCTGTTTCCAGATGGCCTTGTGGAGCTAAGACTGAATGTATTTCAGCATAGATGACCACCACAAAATTCTACATTGGCTCCTGACGGCCTGGGCCAGAGCCAAGGCAGTGGGAGCCGTTCCCTCACTGTTTCCAGGATGGCTTCGCGGGCCACATGAAACCACTTCACGGGCCGGATCTGCCCCCCGGGCCTTGTGTTTGACATGTCTGACCTAGTACAATGGAAGGGATACCCATTGTCTGAAGCCATTTGGGTGAAATCTAGCGATGTGAAAGCTGACAGACTTATCAAAACGTTTTATGAGAAACACCCCAACAAACCAAAAGCCAGCTCCTAACTTGTGTTTGTTTACATTACAGGATCTGTTCTTTTGTAAGGGGGGCCGGATGTCAATGCTGCAAACATTGATATGTTTTTGCACTGACAATATAAGAGACAGCCTGTTATTTTAATTGCTTCATTTGGGAGGGAGGAATCACCCGGAAGTTGTGATAAGATTGCAAAAGCCCGTGTACAGAATGGGAAGTGAAACCTCATATGTAAAACTAATTGGATAATGTGATTTATGATGTGTAGATAAGGGCGGGGATTGTGTGTGTGTTATGATGAGTTTGGGGGGAGGTGATTTCAGATTCTGGCATCCCTCCATGAGTGCTGATGTTTCGTTTCATTACTAAGACTTTTTAGATAAATAATATGCCTGCAATTTGTTTGATTTGTCTCATTCATCGGAACCATGACACCAACAGTCAGTATGAGAGAAAGTTGTCAAAAGGCTTGATGTCTGTTTAATTTAAAGACTTGTCTAGTGGTAAAATCTACACGTTTGGACCTCTATGGGAAGGAGGCAGCCCAAGAACCAAAAGGGTAACAAAGACGAGAGTTCCCATCAGTAGGAACACAGTCCACACAACACCCATAGAACTCATAAGTCTCTGACTGTGGACTGGCTTCAGAATGCTTTCTCTTGCTCAATGATTGTGCTAGAAGCTAATCAGTTCAGAACTACAAAAGAAGTGTTGGGGGGGCAGGGGCAAAGGACTCAAGCACCACATTATTTTCACTCAGTAATCTCACAGGCATCTTTGAAAGTTGTAAATTTAAAACCAATAAGTATACAGTTAAAAGATTTTTCCTGCTGTTTTTTCCATATCAACCCTTTTCCCATCCCCAGAAGTGATGTGATGCAGCTGTTGTAGCTTTGAAGGCTTTTTAAGCAGCCCGGTATTTTTGACAGCTGCTGGCATCTTTTTATTTAATTCCAAAACATGTGTAAATGTAATTGATTTTTGCTAAATGGGCTTCCCTTCTTTATTTTCTTTCTTTTTAAGGCTGTAAATATTATCATCCCACAGAGATTTGTTTCTGCTTTCTCTGGTTAATTAAAGCCACTCTAGGATTTATCTTATGGAACCACCAGGAGGGCACTGGAAGTGAAATATTATATTAGCAGATGGCTCATCTATTAACATAAAGAAGTATCACTGTTTTTGAATATTAGTTTTCCAACATGTCAGTCCCTTTTAGGATGATGTAATCTGGGAAGCAAAGTGAATAATAGTAGTGCTAGCAGCAGAAGACCAAACCTGAAAAGCAATATTTATTTACACTAGAATAACTGGAACATTTTATGAAAGAGAAAAATAAAAGTAGCTGGAGACACATTTGTCTCCAACCTTGGAATTCAGTTGTTTTTTCTGATAAAATACTTTTGGTGTCTTTGAAACAGTTGGCATCTCTTGCCATTTTCTGCTCTCAGTATTTTTAGCCGTTTAATTTTTGCCTCTTAGACGGCATCAGGACTAAGGCCCTTTCTACACTGCAGCCTTCACCTGCTGAGTTCCCATAGATACACCACTTTAAGAAATCCATTCTGAGTTGTGTCAGTCCTTTCCACTGCTTTATCCACAACAGTGGCTGGATATATGGTGTTTGAGCACCATTTGTGGCTTCCTGTAAGGGCCTGCCTCAACTATATCTCCCAAGAAAGCAGAACTCTTGAAATAGGCATTGTTTCAAAAGGAACTTTTATTGAAAGTTAGTGATAGCAGGAAGGCAAAGCAAGGTCTGAAGATTTTGCGCATGAAAGGTTACATCAAAAATCCTATTCAGGTCTCCTCCTCCCAGTGTCCAACCATCTGTTTGAAATTCAGCCAATCCATAAGTACTAGGTTGTTTTAAGAGCCTAGTGATTTAGTGCCCTTTTCAAGGTCTCTCTTGGTTTTGTTTCCCAATGGTCCCTGGAGATAAGACAGATGTTTTCAAGCCACATTCCTTTCATGTGGAGGGCAAAGCAGAGCAAGGTGAATACATTCCCCCAACCAACCAGCGCCCCTCCCAGAGGAATGACAGCCCCCTAAAAAGAATACATAGGCACAAGCAATAAACTGTAGGCAAATCTATTTGAGCGGCCCTGACACTTCCCCTTCTCCACTCTTCTTCCCACCTGTGCTGAGAAAGTAAGAACCAATCGCTTTCTTTTCCAAGAGCAGATCTTTGAGAACATGGTGTTTGGAGATACCCTTCTTCCCTTTGTATTGACACCTTCAGGTCTGATGCACCTACTGATCAACCAATAGAAAGTTGCCGGTTATTTGGTCTGTAAGGAGAACTCTTGTCAATTTCACCAAGAGGGAGGAGGGAAGGAAGGAAGGAAGGAAGGAAGGAAGGAAGGAAGGAAGGAAGGAAGGAAGGAAGGAAGGAAGGAAAAGGAGAGAATGACGGAAGGGGAAGCAAAAGGAAGGGAAGGGAAGGGAAGGAGAGAAAGCCGTTTAATTTTTGCCTCTTAGAAGACATCAGGACTAAGGCCCTTTCTACACTGCAGCCTTCACCTGCTGAGTTCCCATAGATACAAAATTTATTCAGAAAGGGTCCTTACATTAGAAATTCAAACTTGTGTGCAAAAAGAGGCCTCTGTGGCTTGGATTCAGTTACTGTTGCAGCGGCAGCCATGTTTAACTCTGTGATTTGCCTGGGCGATTTGGTTATGAATGCAATTTCCTGAAGCTGGAAGGGTTGGGGGTTTTGTCCTTGGTCACATGGCTAAACAAGAGCAGAGACGGCGCCGGTTTCTTTTTGCTTTTTTGGTGCTGCATGGAGAATCTGCTGCTGCCTGGGCTCGAGGACTGCTTCTGTAAGTATTTTAAAATACTTAACAAAATACTCTAACAAAAAAACTCAAAACAGTTTGCAAGCACTTTGGGAACCGCTCTGCTTTTTAAGTGCTGTACTTTGCACACTATTGTGTTTGTAAGTACAGTACTTTGCAAAGATAAAGTTTGTGCGTTTCCTTGAAACTGCTTGTAGAAATGCTAGCCAGGATCTACACAAAGCATTCTATAACATTGTGTTTCTTTGCTTTTATTTTGGAGATTAGTATATATCACTGTAGTGTGTAGGTTTTAAATTTAAATTGCCTCCAGAATTTGTGGGTGTCCCATCACTGGAAGCTTTTAAGAAGAGACTGGATAGGCATTTATCAGAAATACATTGTTGTGAGAGCAGCGGGTTAGACTAGATGACCTCAAGGTCCATTCCATCTCTATTACTGTTGCAAACTGAGAGTTCTGCAAATCCCTCCCACAGCTCCCTCTGGGTGCCTGGCTGGAAAGTCTTAAGCTAATTAGTGGCAAGTTGTTTTTTTTAAAAAAAAGCACTTGCTCTGGGCAGCTGAAGATGCTTGAGCTGACTAGCAACAGTTGTGTTTTTTTTTTGTTTTTTAAAAAAGCAACTGCAATGGCTGCAAGCCCTGCTTGGAGGCAGTTTAGTTCCTGAGTGGACTGCGGTGGAAACAGCTGATGATGGGTGGCTGGCGGGGAAAACCTCTCAGTTCAGTTAAGTGGCAGCGATCAGTGAATAAATTGGAGGAAATGGTAAGTCAGATCTTCGTTCATTTAACAACCCACGTGATTCAATTAATGGATTTGATTTAAAAAAATTGTAAAACTGAGTCTAATTCATTTGATGAATTTTTTGTCAGGAGCCTAATGGGCAGCTCCATTAGGTTCGTACCTTGAGGTCTACCTGTATGCAATTTCTCCAACAAATTTTTTTTTTTAAAAAATGGAGGAAAATAATACATTATTTACCAATATTCCTATTGCTTGGGTTATAAAGAGAAACTGGTAGCCCAAGATGAAATGGCCGTGGAAGACAGCCAAAGTGCACAGTGAATAATTGGAGTGGAGGAGAATACTTACAATTTTGGTCTGTATGCTACTCAGAATCTATTCATTAATCCAACCAACCCTAATGGATGCTGAGTAGCGTACAAACCAAAATTGTAAGTATTCTCCTCCAACTCCAATTATCAATTAATAATTAATGAACAAAATGAAATAATAAAATGAAATAAAATGAAGAGCGGCACCACAAAGCTGACACACATCGGAAAATACTATTTTTGATGTGCAGCAGAAAAAAACAACGTAGCCTTCCTCTCAGACTGGGGGCAAGCAGAGCAACGGTTCACGGTCTCTTATTTCTGCTGTGGCAACCTGGTCATATGAATCAGACCTAAAACTAACATGAGAATGAGTTTTTCCATAGCTTAAGACTCAGGTTCAAGTCTGGTACTCAGCGCATTGAACTCTACATCCTCTTAAGTCAATAGAAAAAAAGATTTGCAAGAATTTTCACAACTCAGGCATAGGTGAGTTTCTAACCTCCGATGAGCATGAATGAGAGTGTAATGAGAAAGTCACAGCTTGGGCAAAAGGAAAGAGAGCCATCGATTTTTGCCCATTCCTCCTTGCATTCACCTTTACCTTTGGAAAATCTGTTCCAGGTATTTTGGAAATCTCCAAACAGCAAAGAAACTGGAGCTGGGGGAAATGGTGACATTTAGATGCTCTTCACACCACTGGCAGCCTCCACTGGATGATATCTCCTTTCGTTAGAACTCTGCATCCACTACCCCATCCCCCCAACAAACACACATACACCAAGTTTTTTTCCTTCACACTAACATCAGATGCGGCTAAAAGAAAGCCATGTGAGCAGCAACTCCAAAGGGTGTTTTAGAGTCGCTCTTGAAATTGTTATTCATCCATTTGCAGCAGCTGAGATCCCGACATATCTTGCCCCCATTGGACCGGGAAGGAGAAGGTGACAGTGTGCTCTTTAATGCATGCTTCTTTTCAGTCCGTGTGCACCTTATATCATTATTCTTTGCAAAGTGGGGTGGGGGTAGGGAAGAGTTCTGCACGGCCACCCTAATGGATCTCTATGGTAGGCATTTCTTGAATGATGACTTTTCTATGGCTTTTTTACGGAGGAAAGCTAGGGCTTTGCAGAGGTTCCTTAACCAAGATTGTAGTCAGCTCCAGAGTGCTGGAAGAAGCCCTGAGGCTATTGTGAGGCTCATGCAGACTGACTCGTTTCCTGGTTCTGCAATGATGTTTCATCCACTGGGGCCTTGACTAAAAACAAATACATGAGTGAATAAATATATTTTCTTAGCATCACTTCCTAGTAATACGTAAGATCAACCAATGCCTATCTTTTAGCGCTTTCCATCTTTGTGGAAACTAATCAAGGGGAGAAGCAACCTAGAACTAAGCAGAAATTTCCTGGCGGTTAGAACAATTAAACAGTGGAACGACCTGCCTCCAGAAGCTGTGAATGCTTCAGCACTGGAAGTTTTTAAGAAGAGACTGGACAGCCCTTTGTCTGAAATGATATAGGGTTTCCTGCCTGAGCAGGGGGTTGGACTAGATGACCTCCAAGGTCCCTTCCAACTCTGTTATTCTGTTATTTATTGTTCAAAATGGATATTCCCCCTTGGTGGACTGTCCAGAATCTATGAGCAATACTTCAAGGAATTGCATCTGGATGATCCATTCAGTGCTTTTCATCCTTCACCTACAGTATTTTATGTAGCATGATTGTTCTCTGGTGCTTACCATCCTTTTGTGAAGTTATCAAATAAATCTTTGGGATGAATAATAATAACAAGAAAGAAGACAGCAGACACATTGATTATTAATCATTCATCTGGAATGGCTCCCCTTCCTTGAGGTCAGGCATACTTTTCAGTGGGCGATGTAGACTGAAATTGACAACTGCTCTTAAAAAAAAATTAGTTTACACAGTGCATATCCCTAGCAATAAAAATAAACATCCTTCAAAACTTTATTCTTGTGTGCTACTGTTTTTGTTGGAAACAGAGGGATGGGGAGAACAAACCAGCAACAGATGACCTGAGATGTGGCTGTTAGGAAGAATATTTTAATTCATTCCGCAAAAATTTTTTTGGGCCAAATGAATTATTTCATTTTTTTAAGGATAATAGCCAGTCCTGGAGACTTTTGCCTGATGAAATCTGTAATCTAAATTAGATTTGCTCAAGCAAAGTTTTTGGAAGAGAAAAATACTTTTGGACTTTAATCATAAAAATACATATTTATTTAACAAATTGACTAGACCTTCTTAACTAGTGAAGTCTAGTCTTTAGAAAGGGCTACATGGTTGGAAAATAGAGTGAATCTGACATCTCCAGAACATTATTCTGTGTTTGATTTGCTGTAAGCATTCTGGAACAATGGAAGTTTTTTCTCTGAATAATTTAGGGTAACCAGAACTCTTTGAATTTGTTTCTTAGTCACTGCTGTGTGGCCATTGGGTTGAGTGATGGAGTGCTTTGAATTAAAGGGATCCAAACCCAGCTCCGGTTTGATTCTGATATGAACCTGCTAGTGAAAGAATCACTGAAGATCAACAATGAGAACCCTTCACAATATGGTGCTAGAGTTAGACCACAGGGTAAATATCACAGGCTCCACAGCTCCATAGGATCCCAAATTCAACATCGCATTTAGAGATCTTATTTTGCTTTTTATGCACCTTCCGGTTTACCCTAGCATACAGTGGGTCATTCTTTTCATTCCAGCCTAGGGGAAGGAAATGTGATCACACATCCACAGCAGATTAGAAACTTACGAGGATGAGGAAATTATATTACCTAGAGACATAAAGTTGAAGGGGCCACAAGAACATTTCTATGTTCAGCTTGGTTCAGAAAGGCAGCTGAGTGATATGGGGCCAGTCAACCTCCTCTTTCAGACCAACCCATTTCACAGGACTGTTGTTATGGGGGAAACAGGAGGATGAAGGAACATTAGGTATGTTCACCCCCTTGAATTATTTATAAAAATAGTAATGGCAGGATAAAAATAAATTGAGATAGATAGAGAGAGAGAGACAGACAGACAGACAGACAGACAGACATAGAAAGATATAGATAGATTGATGAGACATAGATATGAGAGAGGGAGAGCAAGAGAGAGAGAGAGAGATTAAATCTCCTTTCTCCGGGGAATCCTCTGCCGACAATATTGTCCTCAATCATTTAGGCACATCTAGCTCACCAAGGGAAGTGGTGGCTCAGTGGGTTAGGATGCTGAGCTTGTTGATCAGATGGTCGGCAGTTTGGTGGGTCGAATCCAGAGTGCCGTGTAACAGAGTGAGCGCCTGTTACTCATCCCAGCTTCTGCCAACCTAGCAGTTCGAAAGCACGTAAAAATGCAAGTAGAAAAATAGGGACCACTATGGTGGGAAGGTAACAGCGTTCCATGCGCCTTTGGCGTCTAGTCATGCCGGCCACATGACCACGGAGACGTCCTCGGACAAGCGCCGGCTCTTCGGCTTTGAAACAGAGATGAGCACCGGCCCCTAGAGTCGGAAACGACTAGCACGCATGTGCGGGGGAACCTTTACCTTTACCTTTTTTAGCTCACCATATCCCCACAAGAAGCTAGTACATTGTTTCTTCTAATGCAGCCCAGAACTGCATTGTTCTCTGAGCACCTGTCACATCCTGCTCCTTCATATTCAGCTTGTCATCAGTGAACATACCCAAATCTTTGTCAGACATAGTGTTTGCACACCATGAATCCCCACCTTGTCTGAGTGTCTTCTCTCACAGCTAGACAACTATCAAGCCAGTGTGTTGTATATCAAGAAATGGGATGTCAAAATTATGAGGCAGAGTCATAGGAGAGCAGAAAAGAAAAAGAAAGATGAATGAGGTACCTCCTTGAAAGAAATACATTGGTAATGGATAAATACCCTAACAAGACAGTGTTAATAAACAGATATGGAAGGAATCCAGGGATATCTATCTGCTAATGGAGCAGCATTTTGTCATTCCCATAAAATGTACCTGGAAGGTTGGGGACCTCTGAAGAAAATTTAAGAATAGTCTCAGGAGAATAGAAAGTTCCAGGAAGTAAGCAAAATTCTGTTCGTGCAATATTCAATCCTGTCCTATAATTCTATTTAAACTGTGATATCACTTGGTAAATGTAATTAGGGGCTGTGAAATTTAACTGCAGAGGTTTTTTCCCCCCAGTGATAGTCTGCGTCAATGGTATTTGGCTATATTTACCCTTCTACTCTGAGTTTATCCATTTAGGAGCCACTGGCCCTGTGCCTATTGTTAAATTATCTGCACTATAATTAACTCTTCTTTTTTTTAATGAAGTACATCTGGTTTTCGTTGTGACAAGAAGTTCCCTTTGTTTTCTTTTCACCATGGTAAATGAAGCTAGCAAAATATGTTCCATGGTAACATTTTCTTTAATTGCAGGGATGCCTATGAACATTCTCCAATGATGTTGTTAAATATGTCCAGGTGTGAATGATAATCTTAATAGCAGAATTATTTATCTTCATTATAGCAAGAAACTGCCATGATCAATTTTATGAACATGGTTATGTCTGAAGAAAGGCTTGCTTTCAACTCATGGGACTACAGGATCTTCCCAGGGTTAGGTTATTTAACAGTCAGTTGTAGAGACAGTTGATATTCATATACAAATACACACACACACACACACACACACACACACACAGACATAAAATGGCTCAGCTGGATTATACTCCTTATTGGAGATAAGAAAGAAAGTATATATGCATAGATTATTCACCCTCTGCAATGAAGCCACAGCTTTTATATCTGTGCTCCAGAGTTTAAATGTGGCCATTTTCTTCCCACTTTTTCAGGTTGAAAGATAATTTATACTTTGCTTGGTGGCCTTAAAGTTTCTGACACATATCCATAATGGTACTCTTAAGTTGGGAATGTCCCCAGTGGCTGTTTCGTGTATATATCTTATTTATTTGTTTATTACATTTTTTTTTGTTTATTATTGCACACCAATAACTCTGGTGGTGCAGTGGTTAGAATGCAGTATTGCATGGCTAACTCTGCCCACAGCTGGGAGTTCAATCCTCACTGGCTCAGGGTTGACTCAGCCTTCCATCCTTCCGAGGTCAGTAAAATGAGGACCCAGATTGTTGAGGGCTATAGGCTAACTGTAAAATCGCTTAGAGAGGGCTGTAAAGCAGGGCTTTTCAACCTTTTCACCCATTGTACTACTTTTAGAATATGGCAACATCCGAGTACCACCAGTCACCTAGCAAGGTGTCAAAAACTTGATGACCCCCCAAAAAAGGGGGGGGGGAAGTGATGAAGTACAGGGTAGTCCTCGACTTACAACAGTTCGCTTAGTGACTGTTTGAAGTTACAATGGCACCCGAAAAAGTGCCCCCCAAGCCACAGCCGAGCAAGACACCTGCCTGCCTGCCCGGCGGCGCTCTTCCTCCTGTCTGAGGTTTTCATTATTGTGAGGATTGGCAGCGGGGGTGGGGTGGAGGGTGTTTGGTTTTTATTTCCCCCCCCCTGCTGGGTGGTTGCAGCAGGTTTTGGTCACTTCACATGACCCTGGGACCCTGGGACTGTCATAAATATGCATCAGTTGCCGAGCATCTGAATGTAAATCACAAGACCCTGGAGATGCTGCAACATTCCAGCTGATCGGCGCTTCTTCTGGGCTCAGAAGCATCAGGATCAGCGCCAAGCTCCAGCTGGAGCCTGGCGCTGATCCTGGTGCTTCCGCTGAGCCCTGACAGCGCTGCAGCTCCAGCCATCTCTCGCTCAGGCTTGTGCGGTGCTACCACATTCCCCTCCCCTGCTACCACTTTTCTAGGATGGTTGTGTACCACCTGCATACCACTGGTTGAAAAGCCCTGCTGTAAAGCACCGTGCAGCGGTATATATAAGACTTAAGTGCTATTGCTATTGGTAATGAATTTATCCCTGCCACAATTGAAGAGATTCATGGCAGCTTACCACTTCCATGAATGCAAATTATACCGCATTCACTGCACAACAACAGAATGGAACAACAGAGTAAAAGAACTCACACATACACAGAATCATAATCAATAATATCCACTCACATGCCCCAGGCTTCCAGAAAAATCTCTATTTTTTAATAGCTTAATACCTGTATCTTGAGCGGCTGAATTCCAGAAGACAAGGCTATTCCAAAGTGCAGGCATCTCTGTCCAAGCATATTGCCCACCTCCCTCCATCCCACAGACCATATCTAGAGGGGTGGCAATGGCTGCATGTGTCACATAAAGCTTCATTCTTCCCATTTAAATACTAATTAAATAGGGGAAAGTGGTTGGGTAGTTAGTGTTGTTATACAGTGTGACCACTGTGTGGAGTTGGAATTAGTTGTATCTGGGTCAGAATTCTGAGTCAGAATATCCTGTTAAGAAAGGGAGGTAATGGACGTCTTGAGTTTCTCTTTAGAATGTTCCTGAGGCTTTCCCTGACAAATCTCCTCCCTTGGGCTACTTTTCACGGTTAAGATGGCGTCACATCTTAGCCCCAGAAGTAAACACAAGTCACCAAACTACAAATAAGTGAAGTGGACCTCAACACTGAATACTCAAGAGCAAAGGATATTGTTTATGTGGTGTAGTAGTGTCCGTCATCAAAAGAGGCATTTTGCAATGCACTTTGGCAGGCAGGAAGCATCGTGCCTCGGAAGGTGAATAGTAGCGGCAACATCTCCAGAAAAGGTTTAGCCTGATTCCCATGAGGGCTTTCCCAACTATCTTTATGTGCCTATGTATAAACATGCATATACCACAATTATTTTGTATTTATTTATTTCATTTGTTAAACCAATTTAAAATGGTCTAGCTCTCAAAGGAACTCTGGGCAGCAAAGAAGAACAAAAACACACTGAAACACAAAAAGAAGACAAAATTAATCCAATAAAAATCTTATACCCATTCATCACACATAACTATGAAGTCTATTAACATCCTGCCCCCCTGCCCCAGGGGAACAACCATGTCTTCATCGCTTTCCTGAAGGCCCAAAGCAGGGGTAGGCAACCTTGGCTCTTTTATGACTCATGAACTTCAACTCCTAGAATTCCTGAGCCAGCCGTGCTGGCTCAGGAATTCTGGGAGTTGAAGTCCACGAGTTATAAAAGAGCCAAGGTTGCCTACCTCTGGCCCAAAGGGTCAGAGCCATCTGAATCTCTTGGGTAGAGGTATTACATAAGACAGACATCATAACAGACAAGGCATATTTCCAAGGTCCTACCAGATGACCCTGCTTTATCCAAGAGAACTGGAGCATGCCTACACTGCCAGACCTGAGGGGAGAGGCAATATCAGAGATAGGCTGTCCCATAAATAGCCTGGTCTCATGCTACATAAGGCTTTAAAAGGGGCAACCAGCACCTGGAATTGCACCTGGAATTATACAGTAAATACACAGACGTACATGTATATCTATGAACATCTTAAGACTTTTGTAAGTGAATGGTTTACCTATCAGCAACATGACAATTCAGCTGTCTAGGTGAAATCTTCAGATTTTAGCACAGCAGTCTTCAGTAGATGATCTGCAGTTAATACAACCCAAGGGAAAGTTACTGTTAAAGCAACAGGTTTTAAGCTTTCAACATGGACATTTTGCCCTTTTCACAGATATGGTTTGGGTAGAATTTTGATGGCAATACAGCTGTGTTGTGTCAGTACAACCCCAGTAACATCATACCTTCTAGTGCACATGTAATAAATAAATACATATTGCTCCCATAATGCTCCTATTCATTTTCCCTTCCTTTGCTTTTTTTCTGACGTAAATCTAAGATTGCAAACTTCCTAATGTAGGAACTTGAACACTTGTACCTGGAGCATTTTGATGGTGCTGTATTAATAATATTCTCCTTTGGAAGGAAACTAAACCTAATTACCGGTAGATAAAGCATTTAATATGTATTTTATTTTGGGAACTGACAATGGTATACATAATCAAACCATAAGAGAAATTATTTTTTATTCTTGTCAATAATAGGCTATTCGACATATCAAGAGTGACCAACCAATGGCTCCAAAGCTACAAGCAGCTTCTAAAACTATTTACAGTTTTCAGAAAACTCTGGCCAAAAATTTAACGCTGGTGCGGAAAACGTATAAAGCTAAAACAGCACGTAATCTGAATACATAATTCTAAACCATTTAATACAGTTAACATAATAGGGAGAATAAATTCCTTGCCTCCAAATCATAAAGAAGTCCAGTCCCACCCACAAGTGTGATGCTGCCCTGCCACATTGCCACCTCCATCGCTCTCATTCTCCAGAGGAATAATAAATGTGTTGCTTGAGGACTAAAATATTGCCCATCTTGGTTATATACACTTACTTAGGTTGGTTTACTTTTTAGGAAATATGCACAGAATTGCACAGAAAGGTTTGGACAATGGTATACATAATCAAACCATAAGGGAAATTATTATTATTTTATTCTTGCCAATGATAGGCTATTCGACATATCAAGAGTGACCAACCAATGGCTCCAAAGCTACAAGCAGCTTCTAAAACTATTTACAAAGTTGTTAAAAAATAAAGCACTAACACCACTTCCCTGGTACTGGATGAATGAGGTTCCAACCTAGTGTTTATATGTATTTAAGAAGATGAGGCCAATGGGTTTTTTTTAATTGTAAAACTGACTATAGCCTATATAATCAAACCAGAAGATAAATTAATCTGAAGCCATAGAGTGGAACCAGACACAAATTCAGATTCATAGCACAGCAAGATGCCACCTGCTCTTTGCAGGAGTGTAAGTGAGGGTCTTCACACTCAAATGAAATATCTTCTGAAAAGTTCACTTTCCTTCAATCAATTAGTAGAGAGAGCCTCTAGTAGGAAACAGTAGACATACTCATTATTGAAAGGAAGCTCTAACAATCCTTACATTCTTAACTCTTTTCTTATACCAATTTTGTCTTCACCCTGCCCTGTAGTATACTCTTTGGTGAGGAACAGCAGCTTCACTTTGATCTTGGAGCAAATCTCATTTATTTATTTATGTATTTATTTATTATTTATTAATTTAATTTCTATACCGCCCTTCTCCCAAAGGATTCAGGGCGGTGTACAGGGCAATAAAAATACAATAAAAATACAATATACAAAAGTTAAAAATAAGATTAAATAGAACTAGCCCATTACAATAAATAATTAAAATTACTAAATAAAATACCCCAAACCCATTAGACCAGGCCGGCTTGTTCAAATAGGTAAGTTTTCAGATCACGGCGGAAAGAGCGAAGGTCAGGAGCCATCCGGAGCTCAACCGGTAATTGATTCCAAAGGGCTGGCGCACCCACAGAGAATGCTCTCCCCCTGGGGGCCGCCAGCCGGCGCACTCTGACCAGCGGCACCCTGAGGAGGCCCTCTCTGTGGGAGCGCACAGGATGAAGGGAAGTTGACGCTGGCAACAGGTGCTCCCGTAAGTAATCCGGACCCATGCCATTTAGGGCTTTATAGGTAATCACCAGCACCTTGAATCTCACCCGGACGGCAACTGGAAGCCAATGCAGCTCGCGGAGTAGAGGTGTTACATGGGAGTATCGGGAGACCCCCATCACAACTCGCGCGGCCACATTCTGCACCAGTTGAAGCCTCGGAGTGGTCCTCAAGGGCAGCCCCATGTACAGAGCATTGCAGTAGTCTATACGAGAGGTCACGAGCGCATGAGTGACCGTATGCAAGGCATCCCGGTCCAGATAGGGTCGCAACTGGCGCACCAGGCGAACCTGGGCAAAAGCCCCCCTGGTCACAGCTCCTATATGATCTTCCAGATTGAGCTGTGAATCCAGGAGGACACCCAAGTTGCGAGCCCTATCTACGGGGGGTAATAACTCGCCCCCTATGGTTAAAGATGGAATAGCCTGAATTTCCAGAGATGCCGGCATGCACAACCACTCGGTCTTGTCGGGATTAAGCCGAAGCCTGTTCCTCCCCATCTGTTCTGTACCAGCCTGCTACCGGCCCTGCAGAAAAGGCAGGGACAACCCCTTTTACAAGAAGGCAAGAGGCTGGAATTACGCCTGCCAAATTTATTGCTACAAAAACAAATAGAACAAGACACGAACCAAGAAACAGGAGCTTTTCAAGCGGTTGCCTTCAGCAAACCAGCCCTCCCACGCATTCCCCCTTAAATACAGTTCAGGGCGTGGCTTCTCTCTGCCTTTTTCTGAGGAGCCCCATTGCCTTCCTCTGTTTACTCCTGATTGACTGCCTCCTGCGTCGGGCATCCTTGAACAGGGCCAGCTGTGGGTCATCTTCATCCACGCTGTCAGGCTCACACAGCTGGGTCTGCGTCGTGACCAGGTGAGAGGGGCCTGGCTGAGGGCTCTCATCAAGCTGTCCAACCCCCTCAGCAAGCTCTTCAACACCCCCCTCCTCCTCCTCCTCTGAGTCGTCCGACCCAACTGCCAAACCCACAGGCTGACCCTGAATCACAACACCATCCAGACCCGAACCGCCTCCAGGCAACGGGACATCACATCGAGGGCATCACTGGGGTGGTTTGGGGTAGAGATGAAGAGCTGGGTATCATCAGCATACTGATGGTACCCAACCACAAAACCACGAATGATCTCACCCAGTGGCTTCATATAGATGTTGAACAGGAGAGGCGAGAGGACCGACCCCTGAGGAACTCCACAAACAAGAGACCTCGAGGCCGACCTCTGCCCTCCGGCCAGCACCGACTGCGAACGTCCCAGGAGGTAGGAGGAGAACCACTGGAGAACAGTGCCTCCCACTCCTAACCCCCTGAGATGCCACAGTAAGATACCATGGTCGATGGTATCAAAAGCCGCTGAGAGGTCTAATAGGACTAGGACAGAGGAACAACCCCTGTCCCAAGCCCGCCAGAGATCATTCACCAGCACAACCAATGCCGTCTCCATGCTGTACCCGGGCCTGAAGCCCGATTGGTACAGGTCTAGATAATCAGCTTCCTCCAGGAACAGAGGGAGCTGATGCGCCACCACGCTCTCAACAACCTTCGCAAGAAAGCGAAGGTTGGAGATCGGATGATAATTGTTCAAAATAGCCAGGTCCAGGGCAGGCTTCTTGAGGAGGGGCCTCACCACCGTCTCCTTCAAGGCGGCAGGAAAGCTACCCTCACTCAGAGAAGCAGTTATCACTGCCTGGAGCCAGCCTCGTGTCCCCTCCCGAGCCGCATAAACCAGCCAGGAGGGGCACGGGTCCAATAAACACGTGGTGGAGCTCAGCCTCCCCATGATCCTGTCCACATCTTCCGGAGTCACAGGATCGAACTCTTCCCAGATAACATCACCAAGACCGCTTGTGTCACCTCCGTCAGACTCTGCCCAGTCGGAGTCCAGACCAGTCCGAATCCGAGCGATTTTGTCCGCCAGATGTTGGCTAAACTCCTCGGCACGACCCTGCAAGGGCTGCTCCCTCACCTCCTGATTGAGGAGGGAGTGGGTCACCCTGAACAGGGCGGCCGGGCGATTATCTGCGGACGCGATGAGGGTAGCAAAGTAGTTAGACCTTGCCGCCCTCATCGCCGCGAGATAAGACCTCATAGAGGACGTCAGTCGCAATCGGTCGGATTCAGTATTTAGAGATACTTAGGTGAAGGAGGTGCAATGCCTCAGCAATTAAAAATGCTGAGCTTGTCAGCTGGAAAGCTGACAACCGGTTCAAGACCCGAGCATGATGGGGTGAGCTCCGGTTACTTGCCCTAGCTCCTGCCCATCTAGCAGTTTGAAGGCCTGAAAATGCAAGTAGATAAATAGGTACCACTTCAGTGAGAAGGTAACAGTGTTCCGTGTGTCTCAGTGTATAGTCATGCTGGCCACGTGATGATGGAAGCATCTTCTGACAATATTGGCTCCCTTGGCTAAGATACTGAGATGAGCACCCTCCCCTAGAGTCAGACAAGACTGGACAGGGGAAACCTTTACCTTTACCTTTAGGTGATCATGTGCATGCCTTCCACTGAAAGAAAAGAAGCCATTTTTTTTCCTTTGGAGCCCCTATCCTTCAAAATTTGGAGCTCCTGGGGTTTCAGCCTTTGCTTTCAAAGACTAAAGTCAACAAATATTCTATTATATGTTATTTAATTTCACATGTTTGTGTGGGTAGAATTACCATGAATTGTAATTATTTGTGAATTACACATACCAATTATCTCCAGTTCCATATGGGAGATCGAACTGCTGGCAGTGGGAAGAGTCAGCCTGCAATACTGCATTCTAACCACCACTTTACAGGAGTAGTCACAGATCTTCTCAAGTGTGCAGGTCTGACATAAAAAAAGGGGGGAAAGGAATCATTCAGTGCAGAAAACAATGCCAATCATTCAAGCTTGCTGAGCACCAAGTACAGAGTCATGAATTCTGACAACCAGCAACATACACATGCATGTATTTATTTTGGGAGAAAGTCCATGATTCCATTCCTAATTCTTTGAATTACCCTGAATCCTACTGGACATTCATCATGAAAATACTGAGTCAAAGCACTTGGAAGAAAAAAAAAAGAGAGAGAGAGCTGAGGGACTCCATTCTCGACCTGATATGTGATGTTCCGAAAAAGGCCGTGATACATATATAAATAAAACTCTGCCATAAATAAGACAAGTGCCCAACTTTGAGCCATCCAAATCTTTGCTAACACTACCGCTCCTGTCACTCTTTTATTAGTTACATTTGCACTTTCTGATGCTTCTTGAAAACGATACTCTCTTCCAGGAGAGATGCCTGTCAGAAAAAGTGCTTGGGAGAAAGCAGATGGAATGACGAGTTGTTTCCAACATTTTATTTATGTCTCCGTGGGGTGGAAGTATTTTGTTAACTCTGCTCTTGAAATGCCTGGACCGGCCAGTGCTGCCAACACAAATATTTTCAAGTATTTCATGCTGAACTGCTGCAACGCTTCAGTCTGTTTTGCCAGTGTAGCTGAACCGTTATCTCCTTTGATTCCAGAGGTGCTTAATTTTTTAGCAAGAAGGGTAGATAAGTGATGTTAGATATCTCCCGTTTGTATTATTGATATGGACTCCCAAAATAAAGAGCTCTAGCAAAACTATAAATATACTTGGCAGTTAAAAGAGAAACCATGCCCTTTACCACCTGGGATTGTCAGCAAATCATGGTTCAAAAAGAAGACTAGATTTCTTAAGGAGACTGGGTTGGTGTCTTGGATGAGACAGCCTTCAACTGCTGGGATCTGTGGAGCTAGCTGGTGAAGTTGCCCAGCAAGTATTTGAAATTAGTGCTGTGAGCAAAAAATACCTCTACATTTCCCCCCCTGAGGAGGAGAGCAGGTTTTTGAAAATTCTTCAAAGCAAAATTGAATGTGGATGCGTTCAATTCTCTCGTGATGTTCCTGCATTGATTTCCTTATGAGATGGCCAAATCAATTCCCAGCGTGGATATACGAGGAAGGACCTCTCTCCCTCCACATGTGATCCTCTTTCTCCTCTATGATAGAGCCCTATTGGTTAACTTATTTTTCTTAGATATGAGCGGAAATGTTTTGGTTGGCATAAAATAATGTAAAAACAGTCACACCTTGGTCACTTCAAGGCTTGACTACTGCAATACACTTTATGTGGGGCTGCCCTTGACGACCGCCTGGGCAGGCAGGATAAGGCCTACCGCAGTATATCCACGTGACACCCTTGCTTTGCGATTTGTAGTGGCTGCCAGTTTGCTTACAGGTATTTGTTAACTATTAAAGCCCTTCATTGCGTAGGGCCTGATTACATGAGAAACTGCTTATCTTCCATGGTATTAGCCTATATCCAGGCAAGGCTACACACGGTTACAAAGACTACACTGACAAGTGATTGGTGTACTTATCACTAAATGAGTGATGGATGTGAAAGGTGGCAAGGAAGTGAATTTTTTAAACCTGTTGAAGATAGTAATGTTCAGATATGGTCCATAAATTTGACTGAAGTCCCATGCAGAGTACTTTCTAAATCTGAAATGTGACAGCATTCAAATAATGTAGGTTTTCTTTTCCCCTTGAAATCAGTGATACTACCTGGATGATTACTTGGGTTTTAAGAATGGTATGAGGGGGGTTAAGTGGGGTGAAAGAAGTAAAGATTTGGGACCCTTCAAAGGCAAAGATGTCCCTAGGAAGGAACCTCTCATATATACCCCTTTGGAAGAACTGTTCTTATGGTAGTGGTGGTTAAACTGTATATGTGAACCATGACTCGGGGCATTTACAAACAAAACATTTACAATCAAGAAGCAAAAATGCAGCAATAAACACAATGAAGAGTAAAGATGTGATTCAAAATAAGATGAACATGAAAAGTCACCTCCAACAAAGGTCTGAGCAAAGAGTCAGATCTTCAAGGCCCTTTGAAACGTCAACAAGTCAGGGCCTTCCAGATCACAAAGGAAACCTCATTCCAGAGGGCTTCCATGTGACTTTGACCTAGACCTATCAAAAGCAAATGCCCTCAAAAATCTCACAAAGAAACCTTGGTCAACCAAATAAAAGAGGCAAGCTGTAGAATGTTCAGGAGTGAGTTCAGCTGGATTCTGGGACAGACATTCAGAAAGAATCTTGACAAAGAAGCTTAGTTGGACAGGTGTAGGAGAAGGGACGGCAGAACCTGTGGATGAAGTAAAAAGGGGGATCAGCTTAGAATCCCTATGTAGCAACAAAAGACCTAAGTCTAATGCCCCTTGAGTGTTGCTGACCCTTATTTAACTCTAAGCAGGTGCCGACCATTAGATTCCTGTGCATAGGCTTTGAACAATTTGAAAAGTTTAATTCAACCTTCATGTGTGGACCTGGTCTTTCACATCAGATAGTACAGTATGCTGGCTTAGGAATGAACCATCTATCAATGGCCTGTGATACATTTATTGAGCATTCAGAGTCTTTTGTTTCATGGAAATAATCCTAGGCAGACATTTCCTAAGAATTTCAGAATATATTAGAACAATTACCTAAGAGAATAGTCAAATAGCTAAAGAACAAGGGGTAGCCCACTTAGAAAAACAATGGCATAGATAGACATTAAGGGGTTTTAGGACATACATTTTTATGATCTATTTTCAAATTCCAAACTAAGCAAAATGGAAGCGGAGGGCTCCTGAATGAATTTAAATAGTCTTTAGAAAGCTAAGCATTATCTGATCTGTTTAATAATTGGGTGGGAGAGCACCAGATAATCCCAGGGCTATAGTAAGGGACTTGGAAGTAAAAATAAAAGAAAAAAATGGAAGAAGTAAATGACAAGCCATTTCTGTGTTGGTGTCAAAAGAATTATGTGCATGTGTTCATGAAGTCATTAAAAGTGAAGCTCAATTTAAAAGATTGAGAAAAGAAGAAAAGTCAGGAAAACACAAAAGGGGAGAGGAGAGGAGAAGATGGTGGTACGTGGCTTTTTATTATCTGGCATTTGACATAGTTGGCTTTTTTAATGCCAAAGTCTTGATGACAATGCTGCAAAATTATCATTCCTATTTATGTAGGTTTAAGTATGGTACTACAAAATTGTTCCTATCCGATAATGTCAAACTTGTAAAGGAAATTATATACATGCATCCTGATACATGTGATCATTGTGATTCTTGTAGAGAGACTGGAGGATCATTTCTTTTTTGAGGATGCTGTAATTTGGATTCCCACACTGAATATGGAATTATACCTGACCATGCAAATAATCCCTTCTGAGACACTGAGAGTGAGTTGGGTGAGTTTTAAAAATTGGGTGTCAGCATTCCTCATGTTTCCAGAAGTAATCAGACTTTAAAATAGTTATTTTTAGGACAGGAAAGACACAAAAACCTAACATTAAGTGCAAACTGAGAGTTGACTAACGACATGGAAAACAAGAAGAAACGAGAATTAATGAAAGGCCTATATTGTGGAACGTATATCCATTCTCAGTTCTCTGGAAAGGAGAAGGGTGTTTTTATTCCTCAGGATGATCAGGAGATCCAGTCTCAGATGATCACATGAAAAATTTTCTCCTCTGGGTTTTACCTTGTTCATTTTATTTGACATTTTTACACTGAACTGAATTACAGATTAGTAGCCCTTAGCAATGGGCTGCAAAGATGAGATTTTAGTGTGATAGGGTAACTCAAGCTGGGGAATGGGGGTGGGGGTGGGAGAAAGAAAATGTGTGAAAATTGAAATGACAAGGTCAAGTTGATAACTTGATTGTGGAAGTTGTCAAGGTAAATTGCAATATAATTAGATATGGGCCAGATTGGACACATAAAATATGTATTTAGGTATCATATTTATATGCCGCCCATCTCAGAAAACATGCCTGCATAGAGTACAGTAAAACCACAATAAACAGTAAAAACCAATGTGAACCTTGAATGATTATTAAAAAACAGATCAACTAAACTAAGGTTGCACATCTATACGCATTACATTTTGGCATACCAATACCTGAGAGTGTGTCCACACAACACAACAGCATTTATTTCTGAGTAAGTATACACAGAATTCCATTATTATTAATTTAATTCTGCCTTAATGTTAAGAGGCATGCCCCTCATTGTTGATTTGCACACTGTTTATTTTTATTTCTATGAACCTCTGATATTGTGAGAGTTCTTTTTTGTTTGTGTCAGAGATGGACTTTGAGAAATAGCTTGTAGACTATTTGTTCCACAGGAAGCCAACCAATTTTTGGAAACAGTGCATGAGAAAATATATAGCCATATACTTTTTATTAGAGATATTGAGACATTTATCTATATAGCTATTATGATAGAGTCATAGAATGTAAGGGTTGCAAAGGACTCTGGAGAGCATCTAGTTCAACTTCTTGTCCAGTGCAGGAATCCATTACTACATATCTTTAGATGATTGACTGGTTGATGTGGCAAACGTTTACATCTAAGTCTGAAAAATGAAGGTTAACCCATTCATGGTTGTGAAATAATAAAAGAAAAGAGCGCTATTTCTTTGCTGCAAAAAATGCATTTATGCACATAATAATCTCATGAGTCAGGATATTAAAAAAAAACCCCTGTACTTTACTTAAATAAACATGGAGCAGTTCAACTGAAAGTAACAGAAATCACATATTTTTCCCTTTGTGTGTTCAACCAGATATCAGCAAATATTAGTAATGGTTTATAACATCCAGTAGATGCAAAGTTTACTAAGAAATGAAAGGAAAACACAAGACTTACAGTGACATGTATTCATTCAGCTTCCATCTGGTGAGATTTTATCTCATCTCGTATTGGCCATTTTGCTCTTCCTCCTTTCCTTTTTCTGAGGCCTTATTGCCTTCTTGTCTATTGTTTTTATACCCTTTTGGTATATTGAGAGCACCTAAAGTCATCTAGAATCAAGCAGCATCCAAGAATGGAATGGAATGGAGTAGAATGGCATATCAGAATGAAATTTATCACACAACTGATTTCATACTCGCTTATTAGGAAAGAAAGTACTGAAAGCATTATTTGTATGTTGTAATGTTTAGGAACGAGAAAATATTACCATATTCAAATTACATCATCTTTGTTGGACTTCTCATAGAAAAACAATTTAATAATAATAATAATAATAATAATAATAATAATAATAATAATAATAATAATAATAATAATAATAATAATAAGAAGAAGAAGAAGAAGAAGAAGAAGAAGAAGAAGAAGAAGAAGAAGAAGAAGAAGAAGAAGAAGAAGAAGAAGAAGAAGATGGAAGGGACCTTGGAGGTCATCTAGTCCAACCCCCTGCTCAGGCAGGAAACCCTATACCATTTCAGACAAATGGCTGGCCAGTCTCTTCTTAAAAACGTCCAGTGTTGGAGCTTTCACCGCTTCTGGAGGCAGGTTGTTCCACTGGTTAATTGTTCTAACTGTCAGGAAGTTTCTCCTTAGTTCTAGGTTACTTCTCTCCTTGACTAGTTTCCATCCAGTCAATTAAAATTTTGGCAATTTTAATTTTATATTGCCTAATATAAAGAGGAAACCCAAAGCAGATAGGGATAAAGATAGTGTCCGGAACTGATTTGCTTCTCTGATGGATCTTAATCTCGATGGCACATTACTGATTTATAACCCTGTACACCAACATAGTGAATTTATTTTCTGCTTAAAGCCTACTGAAAATGCTGAGGTTAGTTTCCACTGTCATCGTTTCATTAGTTTTAACTGGTATCCACCTTTATTTTTTTTGGACTGAAGAAAGAATCCCTAATATTTCTTGCCATCTTTGCGAACGATTAGTGATCGCAGGGAAATAAATAATACAAATAGAAAAGTTTATTGCACCGAAATATTGATCAGACAATGGTATGTGGGTGTGTTGTTTGAAAAGCTGTGTACTGTACTTTGGTCAGAACATAGTAAAACTGCCACTGTCCTCCTCCTCTCCCAGTGAAAGCCTTCAGCATTCGCTACGCTGCCATTATGCAAAGCATATCAGCCAAGTAACATCTGATGTTTTTATGACACTAATGTGCATTTAAAAGTAGTATTAGTTATTCAAAAATGTAAAATGATGACACAAATTATTTACAGAGTTAGAGCAAAATGCTACGTACAGTGACATGATAATTGTATTGTTCTGTCATTTCGTTGGCATAAAAGCCTTTACTTATTTGCAAATTATTTTTATTAAACGTGAGGGGTGCAAAATATCTCCACAAAAACAGCAGTCACCACAACAGCACCCTTTACCAAATGGAAATAAATAGATACCCTTTCAATCTTCGATAAATGATGTTCCCCTAAAACCAGCCTCTGAAGAGCAACTGGTTTTCTTTAAGCATCTCTCATGTGGAATGGAATTTCTAAGCTGAGGTCAACTTTCTCATCTTGGCCGTTTCATCAAAATAAAAGCCGGAAGTGGACCTTGGGAGCAAACTCTAGAGCCCAGTAGCCCAGGATCAGAGACTCTGTGGGTGGCCCATTCCTCAAAGTCAGGTCTCACGTTGCTGGAACAGCATCCTTCTTTTTCTGTTTTTAAAATGATTTTGTATTTCTGAGGTGGCCTGGCAGGCACAAATAAGACTGCAGATCTCATTTTTCTATCTTTTTAACAGAATAGCAGATTTGAAAAGGACCTTAGAGGTCTTTCTGTCCTGCTCAGGCAGGGAACCCTATAGTACCATTTCAGTTTAATGAAAAGAAGGGCGAGGGGTGACATGATAGTGTTCCAATATCTCAGGGGTTGCCACACAGAAAAGAGAGTCAAGCTATTCTCCAAAGCGCCTTTAAAATTTTCTGAGTTAATGTACAAATCTCGTCCCAATATGTCTTAGCTTTCTTACATGTCCACCAAAGATTATATAATTTTCCACTCTTACTTTTCTTTGTGGCAACCCATCAGGCACATAGAACCCATGTGTGCAGAGGACAAAATCATGCATATGACTATTACAAATCGGCTCCACCTTCCTATGATTGTTAAATCCATAATAACATGTGAAATTATGAAGCAGAATTGAGATACCTAGAGAATCTATGTACCATGTAATCAAGTTTTCACTTTTTTGTATTGATTTAATGGTTGTGAATGATGGTTCACCTAAAGTTAAAGTTGAGTATCTTCCCTTACATCAAGTAGCATTTAGCAAGAGGATCAAGGATGTTGTGTATTCACACATTAACGTTATGTTACCAAGTTCATGTTATGAGGTAAAACTTCAGCAGCTTTTGACAGCTGTCAAAAGCTGCCGGAACGCTACTGTGCAAGCACAACCGCTTGACAGCTCTCGGCTGTCAAGAACCACCGGTTACTGCGCAGTCGCGAGCTAGCTTGACTGTCAAAGCGCTCCTTCGCCGATTGGCCCACTTGAGCAAGCGGGAAACTGGCACAACCCTGATTGGTCGCCGACCGACCAGCTGGAGTATAAATAGAAGCGCTGTAAGTCTGTTCTTTGCCCAGTTCTACAATAAAAGGTTTTTGTTAGCCAGCTGTTTCGCCTGCTTTTTCAAGCTATAGAGCAAAGGAATCCATGATCTAACCAACTTAACATTAAATGAAATGCTATAGTAAATGTATCCAGATTTCTGTAATTTAGGCTTCTTTTTCCATTTCATAAATCTGGCTAATAAGATTTTGTGAGGATTTACCTTTCTTGATGGTATAACAGAATAACAGAGTTGGAAGATACCTTGGAGGTCTTCTAGCCCCATCTCCTACTCAAGCAAGAGATCCTATAACATCTCAGACAAATTGTTGTCCAATCTCTTATTAAAAATCTTCAGTGATGGAGCACCCACAACTTCTGGAGGCAAGCCGTTCCATGGGTTAATTGTTTTCACTGTTCTCACTTGGCAGTAAGAAACTGTCAAGGGCTTGACACTAGATTTCCCAATCTGATGATTTTGATAAAGGTTGGGAGTACAAACTCCCCAATTTTCAGCTTGTATGATCAAGTTCTAGTATTCAACACATATGAAAGGCTGCAGATTGCAGGAAGAGCTACACACACCTTTCCTTTCAGAAATATGGGTGAAAAAAATTGAGTCCCAATCCAGTTTAGAATTTGAAACTGGAAAAAAACACATGAAATGTCAATAAAGTTTATATTTAGAATGAAATTCACCATATATAAAAGACAAAAAGAGTGGAGCATAGATGGATTTTTAATCTCATCATAGTTGATTCTTCTGCCTTCCTCAGTACTTCACCTTGACTTTCAGACTAATTTTCTGAGATGAAACTTGTCTATAAACAAGCCACCCTTCTTTTAGTATGCTGTCTCATGTTTGTCTGAAGGACATTGTCTGCCTCTCACTTCAGGTTGATGCTCGCTCAATATCATTTCCTCTAAGATTAAGCATAATCAGTTCAAAGTTTGGAGGTGAGGGTTAATTCCATCTGTCTGTCTGTTTTCTACATGCACAGGTTGCATAAGTATCAATCATGGCATGATTACAGAATAACAGAAAAAAACAGATTTGGAAGGGACCTTGGAGATCTTCTAGTCCAACCTTCTGCTCAGGTAGGAAAGCCTATACTATTTCAGACAAATGATTGTCCATTCTTAAAAACTTCCAGTCTTGGAGCACCCACAACATCTGGAGGCAAGTTGTTTCACTGATTAATTGTTCTAACTGTCAGGAAATTTCTCCTTAGTTCTTGGTTGGTTCTCTAGAACAGTCAGACAAGTGACTGTCTAGCCTCTTTTTAAAAATCTCCAGTGATGGAGCACCTGCGATTTCTGGGGGCAAGCTATTCTACTGGTTAATTGTTCTCACTGTCAGGAAATTTCTCCTTAGTTCTAGGTTGCTTCTCTCATTGACTAGTTTCCATCCGTTGCTTCTTGTCCTGCTTTCAGGTGCTTTGGAGAATAGCTTGACTCGCTCTTCTTTGTGGCAACCCCTGAGATATTGGAACACTGCTATCATGTCACCTCTCATCCTTTTCTTTATTAAACTAGACATACCCAATTCCAGCAACCGTTCTTTATATGTTTTAGCCTTCATTGGAAGAGAAGATATGGTCCAGTTGACCAGGATGAAATGGAAATCAGTGATTTTTACCCAGATTTTTTTTCCTAGAATGAAATATCCAATTCTAGAAGCTGCTTAAAAATCAGTAAATTCCCCAGAACTGATACAGTTGGTAGTCTACCAGAGATGAAACAATCCAAACATATATATTATATTTATATTTATTAAATTTTTATACCACCCTTCTCCCGAAGGACTTAGGGCGGTGTACAGGGCAATAAACATTAAAAAACAAAGTACAAAAGTTAAAAACAATTAAATGATTTATGCCCGATATATACAATAGTTAAAACCATATTAAAACCCAACCCCATCAGACCAGGCTGGCTTGCTCAAATAAATAGGTTTTTAGATCCCGCCGGAAGGAGCGAAGGTCGGGGGCAATCCGGAGCTCAACCGGCAAGCGGTTCCACAGGTCTGGCGCACCCACAGAGAACGCCCTCCCCTGGGGGCCACCAGTCGACATTCTCTGATCGGAGGCACCCTAAGGAGGCCCTCTCTGTGGGAGCGCACTGGACGGAGGGAAGTTGACGCTGGCCGCAGGTGCTGCCATAGGTAATCCGGACCCATGCCATGTAGGGCTTTGTAGGTCATTACCAGCACCTTGAATCTCACCCGGAGGGCAACCGGCAGCCAATGCAGCTCGCGGAGCAAAGGTGTAACATGGGAGTATCGGGAGACTCCCAACACAACTCGCACGGCTGCATTCTGCACCAGTTGAAGCCTCCGAGTGGTCTTCAAGGGCAGCCCCATGTAGAGAGCATTACAGTAGTCCAAACGAGAGGTCACGAGTGTATGAGTGACTGTACGCAAGGCATCCCGGTTCAGATAGGGCTGCAACTGGCGCACCAGGCGAACCTGGGCGAAGGCCCCCCTAGTCACAGCTCCTATATGATCTTCTAAAGAGAGCTGTGAATGTAGGAGGACCCCCAAGTTGCGCGTTCTATCTACGGGGGGCAATAACTCACCCCCCATAGCAAGAGATGGAGTAATCTGAATTTCCCGGGATGCCGGCACAAACAGCCACTCAGTCTTGTCAGGGTTGAGCCGAAGCCTGTTCCTCCCCATCCAGACCCGGATGTGTTATCTACAACACACAATGTAAGAAGTGCAACAACCACTATGTAGGACAAACAGGCAGAAGACTGGCAGAATGCATCCATGAATACCAACTGACAGTCAAAAGGCATGACAAAAATTCTTTAATTTTTGTGACAGTCTTAGACCAGGCCACATCCAAAAATGTCAGGGAATTTCTAGAAGCCTGGAACTCTGACAGATCAGCCATCAATGAACATATAGCCATTAACAACATCTATAGACTATGCAAAAGAGACAATCAACCAGCCCAAAAGAGAAAAAGACTCCAGCACCTCTCCACCAGTAGTCAGTACTCAGATCAGCACAGACTAACTCCAAGGTCAACGTCAGACCAACAATCAAGTAAGCAATACCCCAATCAAGAAACTTCCAAAGAGCCATTAGTAAACAACCCAACCAAAGAATCCCTAAGACCGCCCCCACCCACCCAGACAGGCAAGACACTGGAATATAAACAGACAGCAAACAGCACTCCTTACTAGTACTGATGAGGTTACCTAGTTAGGGTAATGAAATGTCTGCAAGAAAACAAGCAAGCTCAGAGAGCACCAAGGACCACACCGTAACCATTGTCCACTGAGTTCTAATTAGACAACTGTAATGTTTTAAAGATGGGGTCATCTTTGAAGACTGCTTAGAAAATACAATCAGTCCAAAATATAGTTTCAAGACTGCTTATTGAACCAGGCATTATGATAACACTGCCGGTGTGTATTTTACCAAATATATTAATGCTGTTCAGAATACTGACTTTGACCTATAAAACCCTTCACAGCTTGGGATGAAGTATCTCAAGGACTCCTTGTCTCCAGATGTGTTTGCCTGTGCACTAAGTTTTTCAACAGAGCCCCTTCTTTGGTGCATCCATCATCTGAGACACAACAGGAGCACCACAACAGTGGGAGCTTGCCTAGAGCCTACCCTTATGTCATTTTGATGTTAGGCAGAGAACTTGTTATTTTCTCAGTCTCCCCACAGCTTGAGGTCTGTTTGTAATTCAGCTAGCTGCTTTTATACGGCTCTTTTGTATTGTGATATTTTAATGTTTTATTATATTGGCATTGATTTAATTTCTTTCAATGCAATTTTAACTTTTGTACTCTCCCTTTGAAAGCTGTCTAAGGTCAGGGTATTAATTCATTAAGAAACTAAATAAATAGTCATCACCTTGAGGAGTTAAAGGAAGCCACCCAAGCAGCTTATCATGGGGACAGTGATGACTTATATTCATGAAGATGGCCAGTTTGTCATGTGCAAAGTAAATATTCTGTATTTCTTCAAGGATTGAAAAAGAAACACCGACAGTCCTTCAGACAGTTCTGCAAGTATGTCTGCTACAGATTTATGATTTCATCCACCCACACAATTCTGCTAGCTATCTAGGTACCTTTCTGGTTGCCAGGGATAAGATAGAGAGGAATATAGTCTTTTAATTGCTAATTCAAATGCTTGCTTTTTCCTTTCTTTTGGATTCCAATTCATGAAAGTGATAAATTTGTTAAGCCTGTCCCTGTGATTTGCTAACTTTATTAGGATACACTGCAGTCTGTTAAGTCCCAATTAGAATCCACTTGAACACGGATGGTTGTATTCAAATCAAGTATACAATTACACTGCATGCCTTATTTTGGAAAGTATTTAGATATGTATGTTCACGCATACCCCTCCCTCCTCATTTTTACGGGCATCTTTTTGGATTATCCAAAGGCAGTGATTATGTTACCATTGCCCATGTAAACTGCCTGGCTATTTCTCTCTCCCCGCCACCCAGATAGATAGATAGATAGATAGATAGATAGATAGATAGATAGATAGATAGATAGATAGATAGATAGATAGATAGATAGATAGATAGATAGATAGATAGATAGACAGACAGACAGACAACATAAATAATCCAAAAAGCTCCAGAACTACTTCATATCAAATTTATTTTCTTAAAAGACAAAACAAACTCCCTCTCTTTTACTTATACAGCAAAATGGAATGCCCTCTCCTTGAAAGTGAAACGATAACATTGTATAATAATTCATTTAGGTTTGTGTCATTTTATTCAGTGTGATTTGGTAATGCATACATGCGCGCACGCTCCAAACCATTACATCGAGAGAAAGTCAAACTAGAGATTATATTCAGCTGAAGCAAACGGCATTCACCTTTTATAGTCTCCCTGTTTCATAATGAAGATACTTCATTGAAACAATGATACATACTTCACCAGCTCCCTGGAGAGCTGTGAATCGTGTTTGGAGAGATTCATGAATATCTGCATTAGCACAATCCAACTGGAACTTGCTCTTTAAAATGAATCACAGGAGAGGCCGATCAGGTTTTGCTTATGTATATAATCAGGAGGTTATTATATTATTTCTGTCCCCTCAAAGGGAAAGGAAGATGCAGAGGTATTTATCATAGTGGTCAGAAAGAAAGAAAAAAAAAAGGAAAGGAAAGGAAGAAAGAAAGAAAGAAAGAAAGAAAGAAAGAAAGAAAGAAAGAAAGAAAGAAAGAAAGAGGGAGGGAGGGAGGGAAGGAAGGAAGGAAGGAAGGAAGGAAGGAAGGAAGGAAGGAAGAGGGGAGGGAGGGAGGGAAGATGATAGGATCTACAGTATTTCTTTAGATAAAACTGCAGGGAGGGTTTTTTCCTTTCTTTTTAATAGTGCGTTTGCATTAATTTAGCCAGAACTACATATAAAGGTGATGCAAGTTCAAAAGCCTGGCAAAAAGATGAGACAAATGTATTTGACAAACAACAATGGCAAAGACACAAGCATAGGCATTGTGTCCTAAAGGTGAATGTAAAACACCTGGCAGTTCTAATAGCTGATGTTTATTTAAAGAACCAAGGATTGCCTAAATAAGACTTTGGCCCCAGAGCTGATGCCCATAATTCCAAGCAAACCCCCAAAATACTACAGAGCTTGACCATGACAAAGAAGCAGACTGATGGTGTATCTTCAAGTTTTGTGTCCACTTCAGTGGCTTGAAAAATTAGAAGCACCTTGGGTTCTCTGGAAAATGTTTTCTGAAGTTCTACTGCATCAGTGGAATGTGTCAGTCCAATTGCAATTATTCACCTGACATAGGGTATTATAGGTACTCCACTGAAACCTAAAATGTAAGAGTTGGACAAGTTGTTGAAGTTCATCAAGTCTTAATCCCTGCCCTGTGCAGGAATCGGAGCATGTGTTTCCTTGAGCTCCATGGGACTGTCTGCCATGTAGAGAGAAATGGGATCTCATTTTGCATAGGAACATTGCTCAGAATATCATGGATCCACGCTATCTGAACTTAAGTCTGTATCCAGCCTAAGGTTTCCCACACACTGGTTATCGTATGCCCAGAATCTGGGTTATAGCTATTGTACCTGCCACTGTGTAAGCAATCCCTTTATCAATAGATAATCCCACATACACTAATTTCTACGACTGCCATGATCCTGAAGAGGTGTCCTTTGGAATGAGGAAGTGGTGCGAGGATGGTTGTGTATACACCATCTAAGAAGATCAGCAAAAAAACCCCATTCTTTTAAAATCATTTTTTTAGGGGTGAATGTGGTGATCCCAATGCTAGGAAGTAAATAGGCAAAGATGTTTGGTGTCAAAGCCAGTTTTAAAATATTCAAAAGCCTTGATTTGATAGCTTTGTCCAGAAAGAAAGGTGAGAAAAATGTGAGTTTTGTCATCAACATAAGGATCTTTCTAGGGCCATAGTGGTGCAGTGGTTAGAATGCAGTATTGCAGGCTAATTCCATTCACTACCAGCAGTTCAGTCCTGAACAACTCAAGGTTGACTCAGCCGTTCATTGCTAAAATGATTTTGGGGGGCAATATGTAAACCTCTTAGAGAGAGAGGTAAAGCACTGTGAAGCGATATATAAGTCCAAGTGCAATTGCTATTGCTATCTTGTGGCATCTTAATAGATTTCTATGTGCATTATGATAACTTTTGGGAACTAGAGGTCACTTTACCAAGTTGAATGGAAAGTCATTCTGTATTGGCAGATGCCAATCTACATGGTGGGGAGAATTGGGAAAACAGATAGTAGGTAATGACACACAAAAATTATAAGTTATGGTGGAATAACTATACTGACCACTGACAGTTGATAAGGCCAAATTAGACCATATCCAAATTATGTGATACTGCTCTATTTTCTGGTTTTATTTAACAAACTATATTCTGAACTGCATCACAAAGCATGGGCAATACACTTTTTAATTAAAAAATAAAGCCATTTCCCCTATATAGTTTTCTTTTTTGTTTTGAACCCACTGGAAAAAGAGATTGTTAGATTTCCTCTTCTGGCACTTAAGTGGTTCCAGTCCTGATTAGATTATTGTGTAGGTACAGTTTTAACATCAAAGCGGCAAGACACAGAGAATTTATATTAGTTTAACCTAGTAGAATACAGCCCAAAATATCTGTTGCTAAGTGAGATATTTAAGTGAGTTTTGCCCCATTTTATGGCCTTTCTTGCCATAGTTGTTAAGTGAATCACTGCAGTTTTTATGTTAGTAACATGGTTGTTAAATGAATCTGGCTTCCCATCGACTTTGTAAGAAGGTCACAAAATGTTAATCACATGACCCCAGGACACTATAAGTGTCATAAATATGAACAAGTTGCCAAGTATCTGAATTTTGATCATGATCGTGGGGATGTTGCAACAGTCATAAGCATGAAAAATGGTCACTTAAGTCAGTGTTTCCCAACCTTGGCCACTTGAAGATGTGTGGACTTCAACTCCCAGAATTCCCCACTCAGCATAGCTGACTAGGGTATTCTGGGAGTACCACACATCTTCAAGTGACCAAGGTTGGGAAACACTGACTTAAGTCACCTTTTTCAATGCCGTTGTAACTTCAAACAGTCCCTAAATGAATTTCTTAACTTTCCTAATAATTAAAGTCATTACAGGACTAGCTGTAATGAAAAGAATTTCTACCTCAAAAATACAGCTTCCGTACTAGAAATATATTACCTTAGTTTGTTCTCAGAATTTCATAATATGGTTTGTTCAGTCTTCCCTTTTCAACAAAGAAATCCTTCCTGTTAACTTTTCCAGGCATTGGGAAAAAAGTTCATGCCACATGATGGACTTTTAAAAGATAGCTAAAATATAGTGGTATAGCACAATTATAGCTTTTATTATAGAAAGAGTTACATAATTATGTGGAAAATTGAGCCTCAGATTGCACAATGAAACGTGCTAATTTGGCAGTATTAAAAAAAATTGCTTAAAAATGCTAGAAATGGATAAATATTACTTTTAAATTGATATGGATTTTAAGACATCTACAGTATGTCGAATTTTTACACGAGAATCTGAGAGGCAGCATTGAGTTCTACTGGGAGAAAAATGTTTTAGCCACCTTCCCATTTGCGTATGTGTTTTCACATGGTATTCACTGCTTGCTTGCAGCTATTTCTCTGAGTAGTTGTTCCTCATTAAATGCAGTCACTCCACATAAACATACACACAATTCATTTTCAGAATCTAACATGGAATTATATTGTCACAGAACCAGCTGAGCCAATTTGTTTCTGATGACATCACAAAGCCAAATTGAAGAAAACAGTTTTTCTGTGAACAGACTTCCTAATAATGCCAGTACTACCGGTATGTAGCCCGTTATTAATGATATTGCAAAGACAAATCAGAGCAGAGATGATAATTTTTAATCTCATTTTAAATGGATTTTTTTGCTTCGTTTCATAGCCTTTCTTCAAGTCAGTGATGACAAAGACAAAATGTGGTTTCATGGGAATTAATATATTGAGAATTGTGAAACGGGGCCCTATTTCATTTCAATCCTATAATTTACCCAGCTTCATTATTTATCTGTTGGTTGACTTTGTCACAATAAGACACTTCCTTATTCCCGCTGCTAGCACAACATATTCACAGTATAACCAAAAAAGAGAACACATTTCAGCATGAATTAGAATAACTGCTTTGTTTCTTTTCACTTTCAGTGATATGCTACGTCCCACATGAACACAGCAGTTACTGCCAGATGTCACAAAGTAACTGGCATAAGTGGACATGCTGTCCCTTGGACCTCACCCCCATAAAACTGAGGAATACAGCTAAAATGTTGCTGGTTTTGATTTAGGAGGAGGAGGAGGAGAATTCACCATAAAGTAAAGGTGAAAATTGTTTATGCTTTGCAGCATATGTATCAAATAAGAGGGAATAATTGACTAAACTGGACAAGGCACCTACCAATATTAGATTCAACACATCATAAAGAACATTATGGCATTATATTAATGAAATATACCTTGCACAATTTCCTCAATTCAACACTATGGCATACTTGAAAGTGGGAAGGGAACAGGAAGCATTGAAGGTCATGAGGGGTAAATTCCAATTTCTGAGACATAATTTTTATGGGATGATTCTTTGTATGTGATAAGCATTATTTTATCTAAGGAGAAAGTGCTTGGAATGAGGAATTGGAATAGACAGCTAACAGCAGGGCTTTTCAACCAGTGGTACGGGTACCACCTGTGGTACATTGGCACCTGGCAGGTGGTATGCGACCATCCTAGAAAAGTGGTAGTGGGGGAGGGGAATGAGCTGAATCAGTGGCAGCACTGCACAAGTCTGAGCGAGAGATGGCTGGAGCTGCAGGGCTGTCAGGGCTCAGCGGAAGCGCCAGGATCAGCGCCAGGCTCCAGCTGGAGCTCGGCACTGATCCTGGCGCTTTTGCTGAGCCCAGAAGAAGCGCCGATCAGCTGTAATGTTGCAGCATCTCCAGGGTCTTGTGATTTACATTCAGATGCTTGACAAATGATTCATATTTATGATGGTCACAGTGTCCCAGCATCATGTGAAGTGACCAAAACCTGCTGCAACCACCCAGCAGAGGAGGGGGGGAAATAAAAACCAACCCCCCCACCCCACCCCCACTGCCAATCCTCGATAGAAATGCTCACAACAATGAAAACCTCGGACAGGAGGAAGAGCGCCGCCCGGGGGGGCAGGCAGGTGTCTTGCTCGGCTGTGGCTTGGGGGGCACTTTTTTCAGTGCCATTGTAATTTCAAACAGTCACTAAGCGAACTGTTGTAAGTTGAGGACTACCTGTACTTCATCACTTTTTTCCTTTTTTTTTTTTTTGGTCATCAAGTTTTTGACACCTTGCTAGGCAACTGGTGGTACTTGGATGTTGCCATATCCTAAAAGTGGTACAATGGGTGAAAAGGTTGAAAAGCCCTGGCTAACAGCAAGCCTTTGATATACTTTGCCAAAAATGTATTGTTCTCATAGAAAAGTCATTCATTTGTTTGCTTGTTAATGGACTATATGTCCATTCCAGAAATCTCTGGAAAATTTCCTTACAGTGAATAGAAACCATGCTACATCTTTTAAGAGGTTTCTTATGAAAGCTACAGGAAATCAAGGGAAAAATATGCCTATCACATAAACATGAAGAAGAAAGTGACTAGTCTAAGGTCATCCAACCTTTGTGCCCAAGATGGATTCCTGGTTTCTAGCTTGACCAGTACAGCAAACAGGCTCTCTTTTGTTAAACCTGGCCTACAGAGTATAAAAACTCGTCTACAGAATATTAAAAAATCAAACAAAGGGCCAAGAAGAAGCAAACAGCCCCAGAGCATTCCTCCCTTATCATATACTCAGCAATCAACACTCAGACAAGGGAGAACCAATATAATAGATATGAACAAGCTAAGATTAATTAACATTACCAAACTGGTCAATTAGAAATAGTCAACAATCTAGGTAGGACCAGTTGCTATACTTAAAAAGTCAGCAAACTCCATTCCTTTAGTCAAAGCAGAGCAAGTTTGGTAATGAAATACTTGCAAGAAAAACACCAAGATTCCAAATTACTTTGGATTTCATATGGAACTTCTTCTTCAAGTGATTCTTTCAGAAGCTTTCGTAGTCTTCTAAATGTTGCAAAGAAGAACTCGGAAGGAAATAATTTGTGCTTAAATATCTTCTTCCACATTAAAAAAAAACCTGACTAAAAGGAGGTTAAAAAAAGAGGCAGAAGGTCTGCCGTGGACTTTTAAGGAGAGGCGAGATGCAGCAATTAAAATAAATATAGTACAGCTATAGATGGAATCATCATTAGAACACTGAGCTAAAGGCATCAAGAGTAAACCTGTAATTTTCTTCTTTTTCCCCCAGTAATAAAAGTCAGAACAGAGTTCAGTTCACTCATTTTACATAACTTCTTTTCCTTCTTGCTTGGCAAGTGATATGGACCATTCATATTCCTCCTGTAATGAGAACTTTTACTTCTTCCACGTTTCAGTGAATCTCTTCAAAAGGACTTTCGGTGCCATTCCCTGAAATGTGACAGATGTGAGGCTATTGAAAATGAAGAAATTCAGCAGAAGTCTTCAATACTATTTGAAAGAATTCCTTGCAAAAGAGCACAAGTAAGAACAAGGAGAATGGTAGGTAATCTAATGGATGTTGATGTCTCTTGTAATTTCATTACAGTGAATTTTCTGCTAGTAATTTCAGAATTATCGAGCTTCTGGTGTGTTTCTCTTTTTTAAATACTCATCAGTGTTGAATGACACATTGTTTTTCTGTCATTCGTACTGTGCATCTTGAAACAAATCAATTTGAAAGTGAACTCTATAATCTGTGATGTCACAATGAAAGCAAGACAGAATTGGTTAAAGATATACCTTAATTATTAATTTGTTCTGGGTTATGTAGTTTTTATTTTATACTGCTTAATGTTTTAGATTTCTACTATCTGGGTAACAAATCTAATAATATATTAATAGAGAAGTGAATGCTATATTGCTAGGTGATTTATATTGTTATTTTTGTGATTATTAGTTGCCAGCTTATTTGCTACATTCTATTTTTGTTTTTAAATGTTGGTAATTACTGATACTGAAAATAAATTCCAATAATTTCAAATATGTTTCCAAATAATAGATTTCAGACAAATTAAATTAAAGAAACTACAGTATAAAAATGCTCACATTCTATAATAAATTGGGAACAAGTGTAATCTATCTCAGGGGTGTCAAACTCAATTTCATTGAGGGCCGCATCAGCATTGCAGTTGCCCTCAAGGGGCCAGGTGGGTGTGGCCTGGGTGGGCGTGGCCTACTGGGTGGGCGTGGCCAGAGTGCGTATGGCCTACTGGGTGGGCATGGCCAGCTCTACATCGTTCGCATGAAGGGTGACTATGGGGGCCTGGGCAGGAGTGGGACAGATCTGAGGGTCTCTGGCAGAAGGAGGGTCTCTGGGCCAGGGCCAAGGCAGTGGGGGCCATTACCTCACTGTTTCCAGGATGGCTTCGCGGGTCACATGAAACCACTTCATGGGCCGGATCCGGCCCCCAGGCCTTGTGTTTGACATGTCTGATCTATCTGATTGCAATTCCCCATAACCCTCTTCAATATTTTACGCAGAAGAATACAGGATGTCACAGGAGGAGCCAACTTGAAGTTTTGCCACAGTAATCAGAGCCAGCCTCCATGCAAAAGTTGTTGCTGAATTGAAAAGTTCAATAAGATTGAAGGCAATCATTATTAAATGCTTTGTGCATAATCCTTTAACTGTATTCAATTAATTTAAATTATAAAATTATCCCCCATCAATTTTGTCTGTTGATCTGGCCCTTCCCGCTTCTTCTTTCGGAATACAACTCCAGGTAAGGTGTTCAAAGGTCTAATGTATCCCTTGGCTCAGAAAATGTTATATACTCTGGGGTAAAGGGAAAAGATTTTGGCCAGAGGGTCATCAAATTTCCACCCCTTCTGAAACAAGTTAGGTAGTTGTTGTCTTTTAAAACAAATCTTAACTTAGAAAAAACTAAGATGTTCTTCTGGGTGAACATCTACTCATTCTGACTGGGGCAATTGTCATAATAATACCATTATCAATATAATATTAATGTGAATTGGCTTGATAACTGTATAAAGTCTCATTAAACAAAAATTGCTTCGATAAGGTCTGTCCATTTCCCCTATTGTGCCAGTTGCCTTCTAAATGAAAGCTGGCTACTGATCACCTTGGGGGATCAACAGGCCTTTTAAAGGATCCACTGCTCTTTCCTACTCCCCAAACAGAATTTGGGGTCATGGGTGTTTTGAGATTTTCACATTGAAAACCTCTCTTCCCATTATAATTTTGTGGTTTGCTTGCCACCCTCTTCAGCCCAGAGGGAGATGGAGATCAGCAGTCACAGGAACCCTTCCAATATATACTATACTATATATGTACAATATATACTAACTATACTACATATATACTATAATTCACTGACATATGGGTATATAAGTTTACAAACTGCAGATTATTCATAAAATGCATAGAAATGTGATGAATAAAGCAGACACCTTGTGTCATTTATGGTTTTAATTTATTACTCTGCCATTATTTGATTAAAAAAGAGGATTAACAAAAGAAATGGAGTTTGAACATGCACCATTCCTTTTTAAAAGCTAAACCAAATTTCAACATGGCAAACTGTTGGAAAAAAGTTGCTTTTTGTTAAATCAATGATGAATTCTATTTTCTGTAAATAATATATTATTTTAACTGACAAAATCAAGCTATGAAGTGATGCAGTGGCTAAGTGAATCTAATATTTAACCTACATGTCAATACTCTAATGAAATTAAATTCCATTGAATAATATTGTTAAATATTTGAACAATCCCAGTTTAAAGATTCAGTGCAAAATTAACAATCCTGTATACATTTAACCTCTAGTAAGCATAATTTTTGCAATACTTTAATGTTTCTAAATTTAATTAAGCATTTTTTGGGGAGCTGTACCTGTATTGAGGAATATTTGGAAGTTCATTGCCCTTTTTTGGTAATATACTCTTGGATCATCTATACTGGCAGCAAAAAGGCTGAAGTTTGGTGGCACAGTCTGCAGACAAAAAAACAAAAATGAGAATAGGAGTAGGGGGCATTTAGAAGACAAGCTGCTGCTGTTCCCGTCTTTAATATCACTCCCAAAAAATCTAAGTGAGCAAAAAAAGCCAACCCCACCCTTTGGTCCGCATTAGCAGCAGGAGGCAAGTCCTTTTAAATCATAATGGTAAAGTTTTCCTGAGCTCAGCAGATCCACAGAGGCTTTCTTAGTAACAATAAAGAAATGGCTTGCCATTGTCTCCTTCTGAAATCCCCCCCCCCCAGTTTTCCAGTCTAGCCTACGCTTCCCTATCTAAGGAGGCCCAAACCTGCTCAGCTATTTGCGAATGAAATGTAACACTTTCTGAGCTTGTGCTTGAAGTGAATTCTGATAAATGGAATTGATTAATTTGCTATGTGGGATCAGGTTAGTGCCTTGTAACTACAGAAGAGAAGCAGAGGGCAATCTACCTATGGGCAATCAAGCCAGAGACAGTGGTGGTTTGTTGCTATTTTTTTTAACCACTGAATAATGTTGTGGCCATTCTATTTATTGTCTTGTGTCTTCTTCCAAGAGTTGAAGGAAGGGAGATCCACTGCCCATTGTTATAAATCATATGTGAATAAAGGGAAAACATGTTTCCATTTAATAAGAGACGGCGAGTACATGTGAGAGGAAAAAAAACACAGTACTAGTGAAAGAGAAACGGTGATTACTACAGTATATTAACAATTGCTCATCACTGTGTTTATATTCTTTTAAAAAACTCTTTACCAAGTTGGCTGATGCTCATGTCTGTCTTTTCTTTAAAGATTGGAAGGGACAAATAATCTCCAATGGGACATTTATTTGAATTGGGATTTTGTACCATTACAGCTATTTTCATATTGCTAGAAAAAACAAAACAAAACAAAACAAAGAAACACTTATTCATTGTGGCGTATAGAAATAGCAACAATCAATCAATGCTAAAAGCCTTGAAATTTTAACATTAATATTCTTTGGATAAGATAGAGATGCAATCTTGACAGCATCACATCTCCTATAGAGATGAACATCTGTTTGAGGGAAGTTGTTAGACATTTCTTGTGCTTTCACTATATTCTAAGTGCCCTCTACTGCCAGAAAGTAGCATGGCAGAAGCATCTCTATCTATCTATCTATCTATCTATCTATCTATCTATCTATCTATCTATCTATCTATCTATCTATCTATCTATCTATCTATCTATCTATCTATCTATCTATCTATCTGTCTATCTGTCTATCTGTCTATCTGTCTATCTGTCTATCTGTCTATCTGTCTATCTGTCTATCTGTCTGTCTGTCTGTCTGTCTGTCTGTCTGTCTGTCTATCTGTCTATCTTCTATTTATCATATGGAGCTGGCTAGTAAACAGATGAGATAACTATTGTTAAAAATAGTTGGACATTTTGATGCTATAACTTTGCATATATAATTTTAATTTAATTTGGAGTGTGTGTACATCTGTATACACACACACACAAACAAACAAACAAACAAACAAACAAACAAACAAAAGTACATATGCCTGCAACAGGAAGACAATGGGCAATCCTTTTATTGGGGGAGAAAGGTGGGACACCACAGCAGTAATGATAGGACAAAGCCCAGACTGAATATCTTGCAAGTTTTGCTGACATGTTTCAATTCTGAGATGATTTTCTTATGCCAGCAAGATGACACAAGTAGAAGACAGCAGCAGTTTAAGGTTTCATTGCAGCTATGCCCCAAGCCTATCAGGCCTTATAGTAGAAGACATGAGGAAACGTCCACATTTCTTCTCTTTCCTTTTTCATTTCCCTGTCCTATTCCATCATTCTTTAGAATAATCAAAAGGGAGAGAAGAAATTTGCCATACCTGCAACTTTTGCTCCCTAGTCGACTAAAGGAAGCTTATGTATATTTCCTTTCCTGATAACCATAGAGGCTGTCTTCTCTTCCTAGGCTTCAGAAAGATGATGTTCTCTGTTGTGGATGGTTAGCAAGATTGCGAATCAGCCTTACCTCCATTCATTCATATGTATAGAGCAGTGGTGGGATTCAGCCAGTTTGCACCACTTTGGCAGAACCAGTAGCTAATGTTTTGTTGCGCAGGTCCAGAATGGACCTCTGGAAGCGGCATCCACACAGAGAACCGGTTGTTCACATATTTGAATCCCACCACTGGTATAGAGTGCAGCCAGAGCATCCAAGGAGAACCGCTTCGCTGGATCCCTAAAGTTAGGCATCGTTGCTGTGTGAGCCAAACAGTAGAATTTCATTACAGTAAAGACTTCCATTCTTGTAAAACACGCTCTCCCCCCGCCCAGACACACCTCACCCCTTTTTAAAAATGTTTTTAAGTCAAACCTGATTTCTGGGGACTACCTATAGTAGCGGCTCCCAACCTTTTCTATACCCTGCACTCCCTAGAACACTTCTGATATATTCTTACAAAAGTTTGAAATAATGGCAACGAATTATGCATATATGCTATAATTTTGAAATTTCTAAACCCAAGTTTTCCCACCGCCTGGAATATCATCTCACACCCCCAGAGAGTGCGAGCACCCCTGGTTGGGAACCCCTGACTTATAGAAAGACCCTGGCAAGATTTGGGGGTGGGGGGCAGTTTGCCCTTGCTTTCCTTCTAGGGCTGAGTGCGCCAAAAACCACCCAGCTAGCTTTCATTTCTAAGGTAGGACAATTACTCACAATCTGCTGGTTCCTGGCCTGCTGCCTTTAACCACTACACCAAACTGGCTTTTATATAATGGTCAGTGAGCACTTGCGGTCCTTCAGCTTCTTTATATTCTGAGGAGCACACTGAGAAGTAGACAGCAGCTGACAGTGCAGAGATTTTCAATGTGTGACTGTCTTTTACATGGTCGTATTGCAACAGGAAAATGCAGCATCCAGGCAGGCGAGAAGCAGCAACCAGAAAGTACTTTGGTTTAGTTCGTGATGTGCTATATAGCATGTGCATGTATAAATATACAAAAAAGGAACATATAGGCTTGGTATAGGCTCCTCTTGTCTTTTATTTAACAAAATAAAATAAAATAATCACATAACCATTAAACATAATGAGACAGGTACCCAATGAATGACGCACAAGTTTTATCATAAAGCAAACGTCACCCCCTTGTTCGTGTCTGCCAGAAGCATGTACAGAAGCTTCCAGAAAAACACAATTACTGAGTTTCCCCCAGCCTCCAGACATACGCCATCAGTATATGTCAGGGGTGTCAAACTACTAGCCCACGGGCCGGACATGTCATCAGGAAACTGTGCCCACCCCTTTGCTGGCAATGGAGAAAAAGCTCCGATACGTCGTGTGACGTCACGTGATGTTGTGAGTTTGACATGTCTGGCATATGTAGTTCCAGCTTTCAAAAAGAGCACTGTAAGTGCACAGTCCCTGTAATACGATTAGGTAGATACGAATATGGTTTCAGATTGTTGGCTTCCCTTTCTTCTTTTTCCTCTTTGATGTACCATCTTCTGCCTCACTTTTTTCCCCTCCATACAAATACAACAAGTTTGAGAGTTCAAACAACATCTGAGGACTCAAACTGCTTGCCCCACTACCAACACAGGGGCCTTGTAGTTAGCAACCATCAGAAGGACCCTTGGACTTCTTAAATAGAGTACATGGACTTCAGTGGGAGTATGAATTTGTCCTTATGAGTTCCTGGATGGATTGATTAATCCCAGATAGATTGGAACATCTGGGATATTAATTCATCCAGGAACAATGCTAAGGACAATACTTCATTTCCTCTTTGGAATCCCTACCTTATCCCCTGAATCCAAAAGAACAAGATTGTGGTACCATCTAAGGCAGGGATATTAAACTGCCGGCCCATGGGCCAGTTTCATCATACCAAAGCTGTGCCCACCCCATTGCCGGCAATGCAAAAAGAGTCGTGATACGTAACGTGACGTTGCGAGTTTGACACCCGTGATCTAAGGTTTCTACTTACTTCACTGGTGTTTAGTTTTGGGACCTTGTAACATTTTCTTTAGTAAACACCTGTGGAACAACACTTATGGAAGCATGAGTGATTTGATTGTACTGTCTACTCCCCCATTCCTTTCCCATCATCCTATAAATTAGTTCAATTTGTTCTTCTTAAACTGAAGTTGTACTGATGACTTAAGCTCCAAGCTTCTTCAGTAACTCTATTGTGTTACTAGACCTTATGTTTTATCAACGTCTGGAATTTAGTGGCAAGTCTATCTTTTAGCCAACTCTCATAACTCATAGGTAGAATCACGTTAGTAAGCAGAATTCACTTTAAAGTGAATCTGGGACACAAAGTTTCAAAACTTTTATAGCCCCTAGAAATTAAGTTCATTTACAAAGGAGAAATACAGTTTAGCAATGTTCCAACTGAAAATGTTATATAGCTGACTCATAAATACAATATGCAAATATCAAATAATTAGGAGATGGGCTTACTTATTTCCCTAGTTAATGGTTACTTGGGGCAGGAATTATAAAGCCTATTTAATGATTACATTTCTGTAGATTCCCTGGCTCTGGATTACTTAGTTGCTACAGGAGCCCAGTGGCTCACATGATTAGGCTTCTGGTTTGACAAGCATTAATCTTGTGTTCAAGGCCCAAGTGCTGCCATGGGCGGGGCTGAGCTCCTGTCCTTCAGTTCCTATAGCTCTCAGCTGGGGTCCCCCAGCAACAGTGATGTCACTGGCTAATCCTTTTAACCTGGAAGCACCTCAGTGCCTCTGACACAAGTGCAAACTTGCTTGCTTACGTTATTTAATTGAACTGCATTCTAGTTTCTCTGTTGTGGCATAACTAACAAAATGCAAACACAAAAGCAAAATCTGAAAATTTTCAGGAAAAGACTCGGGACAACTTAAAAAGGACGTCTGACAGACAGATTTAGAGAAGCTGATCCTTACCTAATGAAGTCCTAAGACATTAAGGCATTAAAGGTCAATAACAAAACTGTATCCAGTAAGCAATTGGCAGCTACTGCAGATCTTTTAATGCAGCTATCACATGTTCCCAACTCTTCTACTAGTTAAAAGCTCAACCCTCACATTTTGTACAAGCTTCACCTTCCAGATACTCCTGCAAGATGTTTTTCAAGGATTATAACAATGAAGAGCTTATTGCTATAGCTGAAACAGGATGTTAAGCTTTACCAAATCTGGCTCAGGAAGCAATTGAGTTCATGCAACAAGCATACTTTTGAGTAGGCTCTCTTCACTATAGCCCTCAGCTGTGAATCCAATAACAGCTGAGGATGAAGGAGCACTCCCAACCCGTAAACTGGATCTTTTGGGGAGAAGGAATGCAACCCCATCCAAAGCAGATTGAATATTGGTACTTGGATCCAGTTTCCTATTTAGCAGTCTTCTATTTTATCTTGGACTTCTCTTTTAATTTCATCTTGCACTTTCTCATCTATCCATTATTGAATTTCAAGTGTACTGATTGTTTCCCTGGAACTGAATGATAAGGAATGCTAAAATCATAATTACATATGATCTTCCCTAGCAATATCTTCTGGACATGGCCTGACAAGAAGGACTAGAACCACTGTAAGACGTGCCTCCAATGGTCAATACTGTTAGGCAGTCCAGAAGGGTAGATATGTTCAATGCCACTGAGAAATCTAGGAAAATGATAAAGCCATATCCCTTCATCCAGTATTCAACCTAAAATATCCTGCCAGGCAATTTAAACAGTATCTTAATAATATCTCAGCTGAAAGTCTTATTGAAATTGATCCCAAACACTCCAGTTATTCAGGCATGCCTGAAACTGCCAAACTACGCCTTTCTTTTCCTTCAGAAATGGACATTTAAAATTGGCTTATAATTGTACACCCAGAAATTGAATATTTGAGATTGGCCTATAATTCAGGACAAAGGAAGATTTATTCATTAAAGTTCTTAATAGTTTTGGAGTGGGTGGCCATAACAAATTTAAAAACAAACAAACAGACTTTTTTTAGGCACCTCTTTCCAGGAGGCATTGATCACCTACCTTAGCCACAAGTCACTTCCATCCTGGCTGATTTGAGCAGGTTCAAGGAACCAAGCACAAAAGATGCACCCCCTCATCTGAACACGCACGCTCTTCACATTCTTGAGATCTAAAAATTGCGAAGAATCCAAAATAGTAGAATGAGAAGTTGCAGAAATTGACCTGTCTGAACTCTGGAATTCAAGCCAAGACAGTTGTGAATGACTTCATCCACAAAAAGCTATACAATTTATTCATAGCATGCAACCAATTATTCTGTCTTCCTCCTTCCAACATCTTGGCAGAGAAAACACCACACAGCATGATGGTGTCAGCCTCTTCTGTGATGGTGCAATGGAGGTAGAAAAGCTAAGTACTCCTGGCTGCACTCTTTGCTAAAGACTAGGAGTTTATGTAGACCTCCAGGTTGGCACTGTCTTATACAGTTTGGTCTGCACTGTGAATTCCTTCAATTGTACTTTAGTTACATCCCACCAGGTTCATCATTTTCAGTTCCTTAGAGCTTATTTGAATGGACAAAAGAGAAGAGATACGCTATTGTCAATCACCTGAGCCATATTCCACAAATTAACTAGAGTTGATTTCATTGAAGACAATAGGAACAAAATAGGTATCTGGAGTCAATCGTTTTATATCACTCATCTAAAATTGACTAGGAAATGGATCTACAACAAAGGAGGACTTTTCCATCTCTAAGTAATCAATTCCACCACCTAGAAAATGAAATCCAGCATGTGACATGTTACATTCATGGGACCAGATACCAACAGAACAAGTCCATGGTCATCATGGAAAAGAAACACATCGCTGAGCAAGCGTTCAATTATTAAGATGGGGTCAGTCCAATACCATACGCAAACTTCTTCAGGAACAGAAAGAGTGAAGTGGACAGTACAGTAACAGTATGCTACACTGTTCTGGCCATCTGACCTTAGCAGCATGTGCTCAAAATTGGCAGACTGCTTTATGAAGCATTTGTTCAGCAAGATGAAATTTCATGGCCACTCCACTTCCCCACCCTCCGGTTCTATCCTGCTGTAGCACAGTACAGCCTGGCAGAAAAATCTGGAAGAGAGTAACACACCGGTGTTCTGTCAGCAGGTTTCTGTGACACATGCCAGGTCAGCATTTTCATCCAAGATGAAATCTTGAATAATAAATGCTTTACCAGCAATTGATTTAGCATTAAAAAGCAGGAGCTTCTGGTTGGAGGAGTTACCATTGTGGTCATCTTGATTTCATTGGTGTGGGTGTGCACCTCTTCCTCCACAACACCCACCCACCCACCCACTATATCTGTCCCATCAATGATTGATCCAGTGTTTATTCCCAGGTCATTTTCCAGACCCTTCTTTACCCCATTTTCTGGAAGTATAGCCATGACAGATGAGTAGTGCTGACTTTTAACCCATGCTGCCCTCTCTGGTCACGTGTCCATAAAGTTATCAGACTAGGGTACCCTCAGCACAAAGACTTTTGTAATGGCTAACAAGAGAGAAGCCTGCTTGACAGTAACCATGTTGCTGGGATCCCTCTTGGAGGCAATGTTCTTGTCTGAGGGTAGAGTTGCTTTAAGCTATATGACCCTACATCCTTTATTATAAAGAGTAGTCCTTTGTTCAGAGAAAGCTGTCCTTTAGATGCATTTAATTTAATTCTTTATTTTCTTGATTTTGCTCTTGAACTTTCCATTGCAATGCAAAATTATAAACATAAACATTTTTTTTAATCCTTTGAACTTGTTTCAGATTTGCCCATTTTCAGAGGGCCCTTTATTTTTTCCAGGAAATAAAGGAAAATTTAAGCCCAACATCTAGGGAAAAGGTGCACTCTTGAGCCAAAGATCTCAGTTAGGAACCCCACAATCCAAGGCCTAATTCTTCCAGGAAGCTGCTTTCCACAAATAGCCAGCAAGCAGGGACCCTGATGGTGCAACGCTGATTCACTTCCCCTGGCTATCTACTTGGGCCAAGCGATGCTTTTCTTTGCGACCTCTCCTTCCAGGGAAAAAAATAATAATCTGCAACAAATGAAGGGCAAGCCAACTGCATGAGAAATATCTAACCTGTGTTGTCCTTTCCCCTTATGCAACCATGTTAAAGCTTTCCCCTCCTCCTCTCGCTAAGGTTAATTATCCTTAGACTTAAAATACAACCATGGGAAAGGGAGGTGTGTGTCTGGGTGTGTGTGTGAAAAGTGGAATAGGTTGCCACTTCCTGCCTTTCCACTCTTCTGAAGTCCATTTCAGTGGCTCTGTGCTGGTTACCTAGGAAACCACCGTAGAATGGAAGTAGGACCGGATTGCTTCTCCTTCGCAGCGATTGTTAGAGATGTCAGCAGTTTGGAATGGTGGATCTTTTCATACGATTGTGTGGAAGCGTGTGTGTGTGTGTGTCTGTGTGTTTGTGTATGTGTGTGCGTGTACGGATTTGGCAAATCAAAGGCTCACCACCCCCACTTTGCAGGATGTAGTAAAGGCCCATGTAAAGCAGCACGGCCCTAAAAAGAAAAGCAAGCTTATAAAAGAGGAGGAACTGGCTTGTTATGTCATGCCAATGCCATTCTCTTTGCTAGTGCAGCAGCGTTGGCAGGAATGTGTTTTATCAAGCACGGCTTAAATGATTTGAACAACTGGAATATTCTCTTCTCTCTTGGGAAGATTTCTTCAATTATTTGGCCCTGGGAAAGCCATTTAAAAGGAAGATTGCCCTTTGATGCATTTTGCTCACAAATAACATTATTTGTGTTCTGAAAAATTAATGAACATGCATTGTTTGTTTAAGGGAGGAAATGAACCCCATCGCTTCATTTTTACCGCAGAATTAGTTATTAGGTTTGTGATCACTGTACTTAATTGATCTCCTTTCCATTTTCCTCCCTTCCCTCCCGCCTTCCCCCCCTCTCTCTTCTTGCAGTTTCAGTAAAGAATTCCGTAAAGAAGCAAGAGTTGCAGAGGGTCAAATTTGTACATTGAGTTTGATATTTCAGAAGGTAAACAAATTTAGGCATTTTTAGCTCATCTTTCCTCAGGCAAATTTACAGCAATAAAAAAAAAACAAAAGCAAAATGGCAACCTAATTCTAGCAAATACAGGTTTATCCTATAATACAATTAGAAGCAGAGTCCAAATAGCCAAATATCTTAGCTAATAAGGGAAGAGATGAAGGTAATAGTTACCTAACACTGATATGACATTTCTAATGTTCAGGTGAGTAGGTGAAGTTTTCATCGGGAAAATTTACTCAGGCTATTTCTAATTCAGATTGTGAGGTTGGCAAAAAAAAAAAGAACTTAGCAAGAAAATTGATATAGTATACATTTTTTAAAAAATGTTCTCTACTTTAACTTTTTCCGATAGTATCTTTTCAAAGCCTTAGACACCCAAATAAAGTATTTTTGTGTATTCTTTTTCCTAATATACAGGAGAAAAAGTTTATTTTCTGAAGACTTTTTTTCATTAAAAAGAATGTATCTGAAAAACATGCTTATTTTAGTCAGCATTGCTATTATTTTTGTTAATTACTATTTAAGCTTTATTTGTTGTCAGCTCTTTGAGGTGGGTCAGGTCAAAAAACAGACCCAGTGGGAATTCTGGAATGTTCTTTATTGTTATGAATTACAACAAGAGAATCTTGAAAGCCTTTGAGAATTTCTCTCAGGGCCCCATCTTATACCAAATAAATTCAAGGCAGGGTAATTTTGAGGGCTTTCCCCCCCTCACATTTCCCTATGTCTCAGGATTATTATTTTTTAAAAAAAAATCCTATCCACTTAATCCACTTAATATCATTCATTCTTCATTCCCAAGCCCAAATCTACATTCTTTCTATTTTTTGGTATTCAGTGTTAAGGAGATATAAGATTGTTTCAGTTGTATTATTATTTTATTAACTTTTATACTGGTGAAGATTCAAATTTCTGAAAACTCAAACATACCTTGAAGGGACTCTTACAGTTAAAGAGTGATTGTAAACCATGAATCTATAAGCAAGCATCATCCAGTGTATTGGAACAGAAAATATTGAATATTTGCAAGCCAGTTTTGATTAATGTTTTTTAAAAATTTATAATCTACTCTTTATGTTCATGATTTTCCTAACTGGCATTTTTTACAATACAGTGCTATACTCTGACATTAATTGTAGAGAAAAACAATTAATGTCAGAGTATAGCGCTGCATTGTACAAGATGCACAAACCAGTGCATTAAACATATGTACTTAGGAGTTATTTGCATGTTTGCCAAAAGCTGCACAGAAAAGATTGGTTTTAAAGTTCAAAGATTTGTTGCAATGATTGCTGCTGAGATGTAAGTGGAGAGGAATGGTATTGCACAGAGTAGTTGCTATTACCGTATATGTGCTTCATTGTGTAGCAGTTCTTAGAAGAAGCGAATACTAATATATAATGACTGAGACTTCCCTTATAGAAATCATGGATGTAAATTAAAATGTATGTACTGAATTCAGAAATATCTAGGCAGCTAGGATAAATGGTGCAAAATTTTGCAAAGTAGGTTCCAGATCTCTGTGCAGCTGCATTTTGTGCTTCCAAATTATTTTCAGAGGCAACATAAATTACATTTCTATAATATAGCCTGGACGTTAATACAAAAGCATAGCTTAGGTTTTTTTCAATGTGGCCAGGACAAATAAATTAACTTAAGTTCCTAAACAACCCTTGTCACCCCTACTACCACTAAAACTTCTCTAAAAAGAGATTAGCCCAAGAATATCCTCAGGGACCAGTCCTTCAAAGAAAAATGCTGTACTTCTCCATTGGAAGTATACAGTGGAAATATAAAATATCATATAATACAAAATTGATGTAATATCAGTGGGACCTTACAAATATTTGCGGTGGAAGTATGGCATCTTATTTCAATTCAAAAGCTAAGCGGTATAAATGCAGTTTTTCTCCAACTTTAAGTCTTAAATAATGGTAGAAACCAGCCCTTGAAAGAGTGGTGACTTTTCCTTCCTTAAGTATCTATGGAGTAGGGAGGAACAAGAAGGGACAAAGGATAGAACATGAGACATGACATCACAATACAAATCCCATGATTTGTACTTGAGAGTGGAGTTTGTGTTGTGATATAACTGTACTGTTCAATTTCTTTGTTATGCTCATACAGGCTAGGACCTCTGGAACCGGCCCCTTATCTTTTGTGTACTGTATGAAATGGCTTAACTATTTGATGGGATTTTTTTTTTTGTTTTTTGTTCTCACTTTGTTCTCTTGCATGACTGAACATCAAACTTGCGGTGCAAATGTATATATTGAAGGTTCTCCCTATTTAGCAATGTTCAGCAACATCAATCTATATATAGTAACTCATATGCATTTCAGTAAAGTGTATTAACGTAAGTACTATTACAGAACATAAATATTCCATATATGCAAATACATACTATCATTAATATTCTCCAACACCTTCCACTATCTTGCTTTTCATTAACTTAGCACCACCCAATTACCACAGGGAAAATAGACCACAGCTTGATTTGCTTAGCACAGAATTACACAAATGAACATAAAGTAATGAATGTTCCCTACTGGTTTAAAGTTAATACTGTTGACTTCACCAGTGGCCAAGCCCCCTCCATTCATTATAAACTTCCCCCATAAAAGAAAATATTTGTATGCAACAGAAAAGCTCTTTTGCCTAGTCATGATTGAAATAAAGGTTTTGCCTTCTGAGAATATTTCTACATTCATGACGACTCTGTAGGAAAAAAAAATCTGCATTTTGCTATTATTGGATCCCAAAATATCATTGGCTGTTCTAGAGTTGGAGTGCTGTAGCACAGAGGATCTGCTTGTATACCGAAGACCCAAGATAAAAAAAAAATCTACTGTAAAATTCAGAAGAGCCACTGCCATTCATTGTCAACTATTTGGGTCTACATGGTAGCACTAGTACATATGGACTGCAAAATACTGGATGCGGACAGCAACAAATAGATTAATAAAACTACAACTTCCTACTGCTATCTTGCTGTCATTTACACTACTGTATTCTGGATGTAGTACCCATCCTAAATAATCAGAGATCTAAATGTACAATTTTATTTAACTTATTCTGAATTTTACTGAACACAGAAGAGTATTTGTATGTTCCTAAGCCCCATAATTCCATTAAATGTCCATTAAATCAGAGGTATAACATTTCCAGGCTCAGGGATTACACTATCATGCCATTATGACTTTTACTTAAATATTGCCTGAACACCGTCCACAACCATCACATTCCAGCATCTCACCCAAAGTTCTTCAGAAATCCTATATGGAAATGTCTCGGGCAAGATCATCAAAGTCACATGCTTTAAAGTTACATTAACAATTTTAATTATCTACTTTATTATTAATTAGATTCTAATTTAAGGGAACTACTGATACTATTTGGGGGAATATCATCTAAATGACTTATGGTTTAGGCAATGTACCATCTCTCTACAATTTTACATTTACAATTTTCTACTCTCTACAGTTTAATGCAGAATTGAATATATGATATGCAACCAATATTTTCTTTAGAAAATTTCTCTATAATAATGGAGAATTTTGAGGATGGATTTGACCACCTCAATTCTTCTGAGGAACTCAGTGCTTATCCAATTTATTGTAAGCTGAGCCAAGCATCCCAGATAATTGTGAGGCTGACAGAAAGTAAAACCTTACTTTTATTTTTTTTATTTTTCTTTTCTTTTCTTTTTTTGCACCATAGGCTGCATTGTTGAAACTACTAATATGTCTTGTCTCCAGTTCTTCCTATCCATCCCTTGGATAAGGATTTTCATCTGAGGCCAGAAACAAAAAGTAGCAATTTTCTTTCTAGCTGCAATTTTGGTCGTTTTCTCACATATTTTCCAAAATGGATACAGTATGGTACATTTGCCATTAAAGTGAATAAAAGAAGTTGGATTTAGATTAATCAGAACTACACATCCCAGTTGTATTAGTCTTCCTCTAGGTGCTGATGGCATCTAGGTGCGCTGCAGTCTGGCCTTATTTCCATCATTTCCAGATATCTTGGCTAGAAGCTAAATAATGGAAATCATACGTTGAGAGTTTTAAAGGGACTGAAGTACATGCCTCCCTCTCCCTCTGTCTCCATTTTTATCTTTGTCTCTATATACAAAATCTATATACAAAATCTTATAGAATCAATTTTTATATATCAGTATGTGAATTATATGCTATATAAAATATAACATATGCATATTCTTTTTGTTCATGGTTTGTTTTTAAATGCTTTAAGTTTTTACCCTCTCATACACCCTCATGTACACTCATATATGCAAATACAAATACATGAACAGTGTCCTACCCACCAACTAAATATTTTTCAGGATAGCTTTCACTACATTTGACAAACAATCCTTTTTTTTTAATATGGAATACAATTGTCATAGGGTCAAACTGAAGCAAATGCTTCCCATACTACAATGATTGTACATATAACAATTTTCAAACAAAGGAAAGAAGAAAAACAATTCTGAGTTCTGCTGGAAATTTTTTACAGTCTAAAAAATCTATTTGTAAATCTATGGAATAATATTTTTTGGAATATATATATATGTGTGTGTGTGTGTGTGTTGGGCTTGTACCACATTAATTTTATCGGTATCATTGTTAAAAATAAAACTTGGAGGGTTTTTTTTAATTTCAGAGTTCTAAAATAAATTCCTTCGGTGGATTAATTCCCCCCTCACTTCATTTAACGGCACAGCGTGAAGGGAATGGGAAACAGCACAAAGGTTGTTTTGTCTTTTGCTGAGAGTGTTTTGAAATTAAATCACTGGAAGCAAAAGAGAGAAAAAGACATCAGGAGTTTGCTTAGACCCCAAACCATCAGAGCTGTGCCTCTTAAGCCTGTTAAGATATATACTGGCTCATGTCCTTCAAAACAATCTCTCCAGTAATTTCACAAGTGTCCCTGAATCTCCTCTTCTTGTGATTCATTGCCGACACAAGCACAACTGTCTATTGAGAAGACAACTTTTCAAGTTCCATGGTGATCCCTCTTCTGAGATTACCCAACTCAAAACGTTAGTCCTAACGAATGTCACAGACCTTGTAATTGATGGCATTCGCTCATAAATCTGGGTGGAACTTCAAGAATGCAGCCCAAATGCTTTTCTTTCCTGCATGGTGATAAACCACTGCCTTCTGCACAGCACTGAAAATAATTCTCTGTAGATCTTGCAAGATTTGGGGGGAAATCAATATCAGAAAAGGCAGTGCAGAGGCTCTACCACTAATTTAATTAAATCTGTCTGTGGTGTTTATCTAAAGATTTCGTTGATTTTTCTCATTAAATGATCAGTTCTTATCGCATGCCTTATCAATGATTTTTTTCCCCACTGATGTCAATGATTCAGTACATGGGAGAAACTGAGGAAATCTTAAATTTTGAAATAATTCTTGAGATTCAGGGCACTTTTGTTCCCCGGAATGAAAAACGATGCATTTAATCATTTCAAATACTGAATCACATTTTCAGTGGGATTCCCTTTTATACATGGAATCCAGGGGAATTGCCATCTTACCCCATCTTAAAATCTCTCTACATATATCGATGGGACTGCTAATCATAGCTTGCTTCCTGTCATAGTTTGTGATCATTGCTAGAAATGGGCTCCGGAACCTAGTTTAATGCTAAGAATGTTGAAGTTTCACATTTTTGCAGACTTAAACAGTAATACTGAAATATAAAGGGATAAGGATTAAGAGAAGGAAGTATGAACATGGTGAGAGGTGGATCAGAAAGACAGGACAGGACATGAATTTGTTTAATTTTGATAGTTGTAATATTTGGTGAAGCATTATTTGAGATCAGGCATTCAGACTTTTTCTTCCTTCATTAACCATACTTCTGGGGGAAAAATGGGGGAACAGTGAAATTCATATTTAATATAAAGATTGTCTATGAAATTAACTACAGTGCTATTCATTTATTTGTTTGTATATTTATGCAGCCCAATCATATCCATAACTGGGCCGCTATGTGAAGAAATAAAATTAAAGCAAGCATTCCTGGTTGAATCAGTTGAATGGCCAATTGATTTAAAGGTAGTAGAGCAAAAACTCCCTGAGAAAAATCTAAAATACTTTCTTATAGAAAATGTTCTCTGAATGGAAATGAATGGGTGCCAATCTTTCTTTGAGGGGAAAAAAAATCTAACTTTGCTGATGTATACACATGGATCTAATGGCAGAAAGTGAAGAAGAACTAAAGAGCCTCTTGTTGCGGGTGAAGAAGGAGAGTGCAAAACTTGGGTTGAAACTAAACATTAAGAAAACCAAGATCATGGCATCTGGCCCTCTCAATTCCTGGCAAATAGATGGGGAAGAAATGGAGGTAGTGACAGATTTTATTTTCCTGGGTTCCAAGATCACTGCAGATGGGGACTGTAGCCAAGAAATTAAAAGACGCTTGCTCCTGGGGAGGAAAGCCATGGCAAATCTAGACAGCACACTAAAAAGCAGAGACATCACCCTGTCAACAAAAGTGCGTATAGTCAAGGCTATGGTCTTCCCAGCTGCAATATATGGCTGTGAAAGTTGGACCATAAGAAAGGCTGAGCGCCAAAGAATTGAGGCCTTTGAGCTATGGTGCTGGAGAAGACTCCTGCAAGTCCCTTGGACTGCAAGGCGATCAAACCGGTCAGTCCTAGAGGAGATCAACCCTGACTGCTCTTTAGAAGGCCAGATCCCGAAGTTGAAACTCAAATACTTTGGCCACCTAATGAGAAGGAAGGACTCACTGGAGAAGAGCCTAATGCTGGGAAAGGTTGATGGCAAGAGAAGAAGGGGATGACAGAGAATGAGGTGGCTGGATGGAGTCACTGAAGCAGTAGGCGTGAGTTTAAATGGACTCCAGAAGATGGTAGAGGACAGGAAGGCCTGGAGGAACATTGTCCATAGGGTCGCGATGGGTCGGACACGACTTCGCAACTAACAACAACAACACATGGATCGTTTTAAATATAATTTAATGTAAGTGAATTGTTTGACTTACCTTCGAGTTTCCAGTAAAGCATCTTCCCAGAAGTCATTGCTTTTTTTACAGCTTTTACAGTTCCACCTCTAGACCTGATTCCAGCTCTGTCATAGCTTTGAGCTGATCTCTGATATAGAGAAATATTCTAATTGTATCTTTGCCCAGATGCTCATTGCAGCCCACACTTCCTGTCCTTCAAAGAAGTGTTTTCTTTTCTTTTTATATCCTCTTTTATTTCCATGCATTGGAAAGATTGTCAACATATTTCATCACTGTCCACTTGCCTTTGACATGGAAGGTCAGCTCTGCAGTTGTGGATGCCAAAATAACAGGTACTGTGACTTTAAATATTTGGGGCCAGCAAAATACTTTGCAAAAGTGAGATTTGGAAATCACATTTCACATGGATGGTGCCACGTGATATCTCACAGCTTAGCTACCTGACAACCTCTTTTTCCAAGACCTGACAGCTTTTCTCAATACAAAGGTATGCTTTCGATACATATTTTATTATCGCACACAACATGCAAGTAGCACACTCAATGAGTCCTTGTGTTTGCAATGGTGCAGCGTTACAGAATCTTGCATTACTCTATACAATAAATTTATATGCTGGAGAATATAGCTATATATATTGTAGATGTAGATTAGATATTACATAGATATATATACTGCTATAATTGGAGCAGGCACAGAGTGTAATGTAAATCATTTTACCAAGTCAGATTAAAGATGCTATTACTCATGGCAATGTAATACCATCCATAATTTCTGTGTTAAACTTGACATTATAAATCCTTTAATCTAAGTATTTAAAAGCTGCTCTATGGCTCATTTTTCAAACAGCATTCCCGTTAACACATTTACTGCTAATGAACCCCTGTCGTGCTCTTTTTCCCTTAGACAAATGTTGTTGACCAATATTATTATTATTATGTCTGCTTCAACATATTTTGGGCTGGGATGGATTTTTAATGTAATTGCTTCCCCTTCAGAAAATAAATTAAAAAATAAATAAAATATACGAATAATACGTTATAATTATATTCTCAGGTGACTTGTGGTAAAAAATATATATCTTATAATGAAGCCACAATAATTAGCCTGTCGCTGTCCATTTTGGGTCTACTATGTTGCTGTCCTTTCTAGGATTCATCTTCTCCTGGCTCCCCATGTGTTATTTCTCCTACCACCTAGGAAGATATTATAAATATGTGCCATACTGGCCGAAGCAGCTTTCTAATTATTGTCAGCCATTTCTGGTGTGACGTGATAGATACTGCAGGGGACTAAAAGACCCATTACAGGATTTATAACAGGCCTCAGAGCCAAAGCTGGGCTAGAGAGATCTTTTTCCCTCAGGACAGATAATTGGTTAACATAACAGCTCAACATTTGAGCTAAATTCACGTATGCGTATATGTGTGTTTTTCCTCTTGTAATCTCCCTGGTTATTATACAAACAGTTTGATGTTGAAATGTGATATGACTTGCTATTTAACAGCAAGATAATTTCTGTGCTCCACTTTATTTGGGATGCTAATTACTGTTATCCATGTATACTTTCATACACAGAACACTGAAAAATTATTAAGATAAATTCTGTTGATAATTAATCAGAACATTCAACACTGGGAAAGTGTTGCTCATTTATGTCATACCAATCTTTGTCTTCTGCTTATTATTTTCATTGAGATGGATATTGAATATAATACTGTTCCTTTTTATGTGTTTAAATTGGACGGCATAACAGTTTAATTTTAGATCTTATAATTTATACTGTCTTCTTTGGTACTAGATAAATAATATAATAAAGAGTATGTTCATCTAATTAGTGGTTATTCAAAAGAAAAGCTTGGGAAAAATGCAAGCATGTTACAATGTATTAGCTATTGCAATTTATTGTGCAAGCTTTATCTGTTATTTAATCCGTAATATCTCAGATGAAGAATTTTCACCTGAAGATAAGCAATGATTTGTTTTCTTCTGCTTAGTGGTTTTTGAAAATCTGGATTTTTTTATTATTATTTTTTAAACTGACCTGATGCACAATTTCTAGATTAATTCACAGATGGGCACATAGTTATCCTTAACTTGAACAGTATTATGAATTTTGCAATACAGGTCTTGATTTGAAAAAACATTTGTGTGAATTTTCAGGAATTTGTTTCTTAGTAATCACTTGAAGATTTACAGAAAAAAGCAGAGAGTAGATTTATGAATGAACACATTTGAAATTGAAAACCAAGATTAATTTGTTTTTAAAATGTTTAGGGTTTAAAGATGCTATAACTTGTCTTGCAAAGAAACACATCTCCTTGTTATGCAACACTTCAGGAGCTCACCAATCAAACCAGAACAGTGGTAAGTAAACTGTGGCTTTCCAGATGTTTCTCAAACCTGCTTAGAAGCATTTGTCATTAGTGATGGGTTCTGTGAACTGCAATTCAGCAACATCCAGAGGGTAGAGTTTGTCAGTCCTTGAGCTTAGAGACACTACTTCTCCAAGACCACCAGACTGAAGAACATATTTATAGAATTGCTGTTTATTTAGTGAGCCTATACATGTCAGGAAAAGCCCAGGTTTCCAGACATATTTCCTGGACTGAATTCATATTGTAAAAATATTGGAAGTCATATAACCATATTAATATGCTGCAGTAAATATGATAAATTTATTTAAAGAAAAGGGGTAATTAGGGTTTCATGTATGACCTGCCCTTGCATGGAGCCAGCCAAAAAGTATATACTGTGTCTCCTGTTCAGCTGCTGCTTTGAGTCCCTGGCTTGGGGAGAGATAGAGCTGGTAATATGGGAAAGGACTTGACTGGAATGAAGAAACCATAGCAAAACATTTGGTGTTCACAAAGAAGCTTGCAGTTTCAATGTGGGATGTTCCTGCCTTGATCGTACAGTAGTAAATGATGGAAAACATCTCTCTTCCAAAAGTCGAGATTCATCTAAGTTTAGATCCTGGACATAATGGTCTTATTAAACTTCATTTAGATATTTGTGCCTGTTATTTCTCTTCCCCATTGTCCTACAATTATTCTACGCTTTAATCTGCTTCTGTATTTGGGATATGTTGGAGTAGAACAAATAAAAATTACAGCTGCTAGTGTATAGCAAACAAAAACAAGATGAGAAGAAAAGGAAATTTATTTTATTTATTTATTTATTAAATTTTCTAAGTAGGTCCAGCTTCATTTGTAATCTCAATTTACAATACAAGTAATCCTCGACTTACGACCACAATTGAGCCCAAAATTTCTGTCGCTAAGCGAGACATTTGTTAAGTGAGTTTGCCCCATTTTTACAGCCTTTCTTGCCAAAGTTGTTAAATGAATCCCTGCAGTTGTTAAGGTAGCTACATAGCTGTCAAGTGAATCTGGCTTCTCATTAATTTTGCTTGTCAGAAGGCTGCAAAAACTGTTCGCATGACCCCCCCCCAAACACTGCAATGGTCACAAAAAGGAGTTAGTTGCCAGGTGTCTGAAGTTTGATCATGTGACCGTGGAGATGGTGCAACGGTTGTAAGTGTGAAAAATGTTCATAAGTTACTTTTTCCAGTGCCGTTGTAACTTTGAATGGTCACGGAATGAACTGTAGTAAGTCGAGGACTACCTGCATCCTAAAATAGTGTTTCTCAGGCTTGGCAACTTTAAGACGCTTCAACTCCAGAATTTCCCAGAGTGCTTGCTTCTAAAAGCACTCTAGAATTGGCTTCTGCTCTCTAGAGCTGCAGGATTATAGCCGTGATAGCCATTCCTACCTGCTAATCAGTTTGGAGAAACATAACCAGTCAGAATGGATAATGTAGATCTAAGAGGACCAATCATCTGACTTAATATAAAGCATTTTTACATTTCAGTGTTGAAGCTTTGGCCTCTGTGTCAGATGTGTCTCCAAGGGGGATGGAGGCTCAAATAACAAGTGCAAGCTATGCATTTTTACTTAAGCACAGTGTACATTAAAAAGAGGTGGGCTTTGATTGCCCTGTTAACCCACTATTTTGATGCTGATGAAGCACAGACATAAACACACAAACACACACCAGCAATTGCCTCTATACTGAATCTATCAAACAGGTTTACATTCACTGTCAGTGATTAATTATAAATGGTCATTGCGCATCAAGCAATATAGATTGGAAGGGAGTGTTTTACATAATGAACATGAGCAACTTTTTTCTTTTGAAAATTAAGCAACTGTATAGAGAACAAAAGGGTACAATATGAACAGCTATATTCTTGAATTGCCTATTGTTTGTTGCATGGGTCTGCATCAGTAAACAATGAGAAAGAAAAAAACCCATAATGAGTTCAAATTATTCTCCCATTTTAAATCAGCTCTTTGGAGGTATTAAACAAATTTAACAATATTGAGGAATTCAGTGGAGTTGAGATTCACACAATATTCTTTGTGATACCAATGTGCCAAAATGTTTACTAGAAGATACTTAATGTATCCTGAGTGGGTTTAAGTGGGATAAACTAAAACGACACATGTCCATTAACTGTAACACCATAAAATGGGAACCTTGGGAGAGAAAAAAAGCACATTTCTCACAGGAGCTAAAAAAATATATGAGAGAAAAAATCAGCCATGTGAGTTGTCAGATGTAACCTTTTGGCATTCTAATAAACTGTTGCTTAGATAGAAATATCAAGCTATTACTAACGGCTATTAATGTGTACATGCTTCATGTAATTTTATAGTATCTTATTTTAATATCTGTAGTTTTAATGAATTGCAATTTAGGAAAGAAACAATTTTCATTTAGTTTATATAACATAATTATGGACCAAATTAACCCCACAGTAGTCTTAATTACATTTAGTTTCATTTGGCTGATCAAGCAATTAACATGCCACAGTATTTTGGAAGTAAAAACCAAGTTACGGTCTTTCTTCAGCAGGAAATTAAAAAAAACACATGTATTTTTTTTTCATCTCATGTGTAGCCACTGTGTAAAATGATCTGTTGGAATAATTTGGGGGACAGCATGTTCCAGAGAGTGCACTTCAGCAACAGAATAAAAATACATTGAGAGCTGCTTATATCTATGTCCTTTATAGTTTTGTTCCTTAACATATTTGTCTTCTGAAATGGAAAAGTGCTTTTACATATTTGGGAAGGAAGATTTAGCTTTTCTAAGTAATAAATAGTAAATAGGTACATTTGATGGAAAACCTTTCAAGATAAATTAATTTTAAATGTATCTCTCCTTCCCTTCTCTCTCTGAACCATTCAAAAAAGTTACGCTGTAAAATTGTTTGTGCTGCACAACACAGGAATTTTTATACAGCAATAGGACTCCTGCTGTTAATAAATCTTCCCCAATGTGTATAGGTTCATGTATTATACTGTAATATATTTGCATGTTTCCATGAATGTAAGTCCACTCAATTCAGTAGGGCTTATTCCCAAATTAATGGGTCATAATCGAAGCTTGTGGTACTCTAGAAATCAAATCATTTCATTTCTTTTGAAGTTGTTGATTAGGAAGTAGCATGGAAATATTTAAGTCTAAGTTCAGAAATAAATTAAGGTCAAATCCTATGGCTCTTGGGGCAGTATCCCATGGGCCACAGAACTAATTAATCAGTTCTTTGTCCCAAATCAAAGGTGGGCTTGAATTATCTTACACTTAACTCATTATCTTAAAAAAGTGTGCCAATCTGCCACTAGAAAAGTGTAGATAGCAATAAGCATGAGAGTAGTTGTCTTAATAATACTGTTATCCAAAACATTCAGGACAGTCCAAATAATTCCATTCTACCTGCTCCTCGTGAGCCTCTGATTCATGGACTTTGTGACTGAGCAGTAATTTTTTATTAGATTCCCTGGTTGAATGCCAACATTTTACCTGTCACATCACAAATGAATCTCTCCTTGTAGATTCTGCAGCCTAATTCTGAGATGATCAGATCTATAAATTTATGGGATATTGCAGCAAAAACAAAGCAAAGTGGACATGGAAACATCCTTAGCTGGAACAATTTTGTGTAACCAAAGAAGGTTATGAAAATGGATGTATCAAATAATATAGTTCCAGCCGTATCTTAAACAAGATAGAACTTTTAAAATTTTTATTTTATGTTATTATTTTAGTTTATTTTGGGACATAGTAAAAAAGTAAACTTGTGATGTATTTTTACACGTAGCATAAAAATGCAATTTCTTTGTATTTTCAATGCAACGATTACACCCCTCTATCCCATATAATAACTAAATGCACATTATGCTGATTTCATTTAAAATACAGTGTTTTAGAGAATCTTTACAATTAGCCCTTAGATGAAAATTGGGTACTGTTTTTTGGTCGAATAAATATTATTGATTGATATCTGAGCAGCAATCTACTTTTGAATTCTAGTAAATCCAGTATTGTAAACCATATCTCAGTTTCATTCAGCCCAAAATAGTTGCCCTGTCAAGAACTGGAAACAACAGAGAATACCCAGTGCTATTCAGTGGAGAGTTAAGATGTAGCTTATTTCCATTTTTCTAATCTTTTAAAAAATTTATTCATTAAACAAAAATTACAAATTCAAACAAAGAAAATAAGAAAATAAAAAATGCCTCCTTAGGGACCTCTTAAATATGGAGTGAGGTCCACAAAAGTTAAATTAGAATTAAAACTGAGAAAGTTAATGGCTGAGATAACTGAATCAGGTAAGATAGTAATATTTTGACAAGTCTATTACAAAAATCATTTTTTTAACAATTGAGTTTAGAGCAGATTACATTAAGTTTAAAGCGGTTGTTTACACACGTTGCATTACGATTAAAGCTAAAAAAAAAGGTTATTTGCAGGTAAAGCATTACTATGTACAATTTTCTATGCAATACATAAGTCTGCTCACAAGTGCTGCAGTTCTAAACTATCCAAACTAAACTATCTTACATCTTTGCAAAACCTTACAACTTTGCAAAATGTAGCCAGTACTATTGCCTATATATATCAACATTACAATGTAAAGGAACTTTCTATAGATGGTCCCTGGTAAAACCATGAAGAAATGAGATACCGTAATTATGTGCAACTTAGTGTGTTGTGGTAGATTTGAGAAATAAGTAAAGGAATTAAACTTTGCTAGGAGGATGTGCTGTTATGTACTGTATTGTAAATATGCTAAGCCATTTGACCCTCATCTATTGTGGAGAAGCTAAGCAGGCATTTCCTGCCAAGCTGAGGCTAGCCCACAAGGGACCCTGATGGTTAGTCCCAACTGTTTTGGTGGGAACATTCATATTTGGGCGGGAGATTCCAGGCAGGTAATTGGGTGAACACCTGAGGGCTTAATTGTATAAGTACCGGCCATTAACTGTCATTCAGTCAGTTCTGTTCCTGTTGCAATAAAGCTATGCTACGAAGCTGTGTCGCTCCTTGCCTATCGAAGTAACCCACTACATGAGAGTGCAATGAAGAAGTTCTGATTATAGAAGTTTGTAATTTGAAGAAGTCAGAGGAAATGGGAGGCTAAGGTAAGTAAAGTTGATGAACTACTACGGGAAGGATTTTAAAAAAGCTTCCTTTTGGATAGCTTGGAATTCAGGGAAGGTGATCATTCGTTTTTCTCGCCATGCACATGTATACATAACCCGAACCAGACTGCTGTTTCTCTGTGTCATATAATATATGTGGGTATATGCATAATTCTGTATTTATTTATTTTTGTCATATTTATGTAGTGTATATCAGAGGTGGTGACCCTTTGGGAGCTGAATGCAACAAAATTTCATTTTAATGTATGCCGATTAGCGTACATTCAAACTGACAATAAAGTTATATTATTCTACTATCAGACCCTACTGACAAGAAGATCTAACAATCTGACCTCACTGAAATGAAACTCGGAAGAACCAGAAAAAGCATAAGAATTTAGAACTGGATTATAGCCAGAAACGTTGTGAAGTTCAGGGAAGGAGCGGCAATTCATAAGTTCCTCTGAAGATTTGAAAAGATTCCAGAATAACCTGAGAGACACAGATGTTTTGATAAAGAAGCAAAATAATGAAAATGCTACCATTCTTCTTCTTCCATTTGGAGGTCTACATCAACTCTTGGTTCTCTTCAGTTTTGCTATTTATGTATGAACTATCAACTTTTATGAAAGCAAATGTTGAGATCCAGCCATTTCAAATGCATCTGTTTCAAATATTAGTTATTCTGCCCTGAGTGCAAAATTCACCTTAAGTGGGCATGTGTGATTTTCACATGCTTGTGGTTTTTGTCTTCATTAGACTATTATCATTGCCAATATATAAACAGCTCTGTTTCAATTCTTTTTTCTTTTACCATTTTGGCATTTACTTTTCATTTGGCAAATCTTTAGCTAGAAAATCTAACCTTTGTTTTATTCTGAAGTGTCAGATATTATTTATCAAGGTGTATATTCTTCTTAAATAATTCCAGATGATTGCTAACAATGAAATGTGAAGCCCTGACCCTTCACTTAGCACATGATGATATCCCTCTATTTACTTTCTACCATTTCTTCATCCAAATCACCTACATTCCTTGTTTTCTCCTTTTCTGACTTCCTGCTACTCATCAGGCAACAGTCGATTATTCTTACCAGTATTCATTGTAATAACTTATAATTCAACCTTATATAATTATTGCTCATCCCTAACCACTTAATCAAGATGAAATGGTTGCAAATGTTGAACCAAGACTATCTTTAGCCATAGAAGTTTACTGGATTAGCTTCTAGGCACTAACTGGATTGAAATGTGGGAATATACTTCCATAATATTTGTTGTTGTTCAGCCGCTAAGTCATGTCTGACTCTTCACAACCCCATGGATACACCAGCCCCACCATCCTCCATTCTCTCCCAGTCTTTTCCCAAATTCATGTCCATTGCGTCAATGACATCCATCCATAATGTATACCTATGTAAAGATTTATTCAGAGTAAGGCCATATAAACTTTGTGACTTAAAGAAAAAAAGTGCTTCATAGTGTGGGGGAGGCTTGCACAGGACCTATAGGCAACTGTTTAAATCAGCTAAGTCATTTCCTTTGATCAAACAGCTGTTCTTTGCAGTGCAGCAGCATGATCTTCAGTGAACACATGTTTGACTTAAGGAAATGTTAGTAGGGAGACAGATTGTGATTGCCTATTGGGAACAATAAAAACAGTTCAGTGGTGAACCAATGACTGAGGGGGATAGTGAGCTCCTTATCTCTATGTTCAAGCAGAGGCTGGATAGACAACCATCTGTCAAGATGTTTTAATTTGGAGTCTTACCCTGAGCAAGGGGTTGGACTCAATTGTCTATATGGGCCCTTCTTGTTTTAGGATCCTATGCTTCTTTGTCATATTGCTCCCCTCCCCCCAAAGTGATAATTTTAGTGTTGACGATTGGCAATGCTGAGAACAATTGCTCTAAAAATCATTTTCCTTACCTTATACCATAGTTGCTCCTTTATTAAGGCTGCAAGAAGATATAGATAACTCTCTCTCTCATACATCTATTACCCTAGCCACTTATAAATTTCACTAGATTGTTATTATCTTTCAAACAGAAGTGTTTGTATTTTGGTGGAGTTATTATTACGCTCTCAATAAAATTATAAATTCTGATATGCAGAGTCCCTAACTATCAGGAATTATAGAATAACCAAATAGCCTTCTGATGTGGATGAGAAGCCAAGAATTTGGTTTTAGAATTTTCTGTATAGAATTCTCTATTCATGGAGCAACCAAGAATTTAAATCACTTGCATTTTCATTTAAGCTTCCAAATAAATAAGTAAGTGATGTGTATAATTAGCAGTTCGCCCCATGTAGTGGGCTGTGAGAATAACTTTGAAGAAGGGGAGAAAGAACTGCAGCCAAGGCAGTGGTCAAGTAAAAGAAAATTTGCGTTCAAAGCAGAATGGAATTTGAGAAAGAACTGACGTTCCCTAGTTCTCTTTAGGATAAAAAATGTGGGGAGAGATCTTCTGGGTTCTGGTTGTCCCAAAGATGCTTTTTCAAAAGACAACTGGACTTTCTTTATTTTTCCTTGAAGATGTTTCACTTCTCATCCAAGAAGCTTCCTCAGTTCTGAAGAAACTTCTTGGATGAGAAGCAAAACGTCTTCGAGGAAAAACAATGGAAGTCCAGTTGCCTTTTGAAAAATGTGGGACATGTGGGGAGAGGGGGAAGCACATTCAGAGTTGCAAAACTCTGATGCCAACCCTTTGAGGTAGACCAGACTTGAATATCCAAGTCACAAATAATAAAAGTGCTTTTGTTGCAGGATCAGAGTAACAGAATCCTGCAATTCTGAATGAGCTTCCCACTTCGCCTGAGCTGCGGCTCTTCCTCCTTTTCTTCAAGGTTATTCTCACAGCCCATTACACAGCACTTGGTTGACTTTAATTAAAGCATCTCAAACACATGGATTTGTATCAAGCATATATGCATCTCTTCCCTTTAGGAGTTGCCACATCACTGATTTCAGCTAGTTCCCCAGAGAACTCTGGAAGTCGATTCTAGGGCCATGCAGCGCTTTGGATTAAAATGAAAAATAATGTTCTGGAGATGTGGCAGTGTTCACATAGTATCTTCCCAGCAACTTCTTAAAGCAGCTGCATCTTTTCTCGATCTCACAACATTTAGATATAGCTCCCAGATCTCCCTCTAAAAGTGTCACAGAACTCGGGTTTTTTTAAAAAAAATGCTGAAGAATCTAGAACAGGGGTGTCAAACTGCTGGCCCACGGGCTGGATGCATCACGTGGAAGCTGCACCCACCCCATTGTCGGCAATGGCAAAACCGTTCCGATACATTGCGCGACGTCACGTGACATCCTGAGTTTGACATGTTTGATCTAGAACCTTATTAAGCCAATATAATCAATGTCATTTTAATGAAATGTATATACCTATTCCATAAAAAATAAGGGGTTTTTTTCTTGCTTGTTCAAGCCCTACCTACTTCCTGAAATCTATGCTCTTAAAAATTTCATAGTACTTGCCAAAGCATTCCTGATTTGTATCTAAAAAGAGTCCAACGTGCCAGTTAACAAAGCAATCAGAAACTAACATTAATAAAAATGGATAGTAAGTTCTAAACCCAGCAGAAAAGAATGAAAGAAATGCCAGGACCTTTAAAGCTAATTATTTATTCAAAAAAGATAAGACTAATCCACCACAGATAACAAAAAGTAAGCAAGCAGGCAGGCAAACAAATCTATTAGTGGAAACCTACTGTGAAGGTCAACCAAAAAGAAATAGTTTTATCCTACACTGCTAAACTGTGTTTTCCTCATAAATCCAACCCACACATTTAACTATATATTTTATTAAAATTAGGAAAGTATATTGCTTCTAAAGGTTACTTGAATAAAGAAACACTAAACTCAGCTACAAATTATATGGTTCTACAGTCAGACACATACTGTAAAGTAATAGATAAAGAATTAAATGGTTTCTTCTCACTAATTGGTAAGAAAGTACGTGACTAACCAGGAATATTTTAGTAACAACCAAAAAAACAAAAAACAAATATCAAACGATCTAGGGGAAACTTGGTACTAAAAATTAAAAAGAACAAAACACCCAAATTAAACATCCCTTTACAATTCTCTGCCTCTCCTGCATTCCCTCCCTCTTTTTTCTTCTTTTTATTAAACTTATATACCGCCCTTCTCCCGTAGGACCCAGGGTGGTTCACAAGGCAATTAAAACAACATTACAATACAAAAATTAATAGCAATTTCTTGACTCTTCAGTATGCTCTCAGAGCTCTTATCTTCTGTACCTGGGAACAGCCAAACTATTGTTTTAGGAGAGGGAGATTTTATATATAAAAATACAGAATGAAGCAGCAAAAACTTCTGCAATCTGAGCTGAGCTTTGAAGACTAAATAGTATAGCCCTTGAGTGAATTGAAATATGAGCTGCGAAAGCCCTTTAAACCCTCCAATCTGTTTTAAATTATTTTGATGCTTCTATTTAAAGGTTACATTTTTGTTTTGTTATGAGCCCTAGTTGAGTAATACAAAACCTGGGCAATATCAGCGGAGAACCAATTCACAGATTACACACCCAGGGACTTTTCCTGAGCTAACCTAAAGTAAAACAGCATGCTTATTCTTAGTAATCATTCTGACCATGAATGAACTTTTCACATCTTGGCTCATAAAATAAACACATCTATTCAGTGGGAAAAATAAATTAACTAGCCTGACCAGCACATCAGTATACATTACTTACAGTTTCTGAGCTTGTTAAATCAAGGGGAAAATCACCCATGATTTCATTTCAATTTTGAAAAGTATAGGTCTACATCAAAATATTGCTGTGGATACAAATACTGGATCTTGGTTAGGCTATGAGCATGAACCAATCAAATATTTTATTTTCCTTTATTTTGTTCATGGCTTATATTAATTGTTGCATTTTTACTGCTTAATTTCAAGTAAGAATGAATAGAATAAATATATAATCACTCTGAAAACCCTTTAAAATCTTCTAAGTACTCTTAATGGTATAAAAAGGTAAAACTTCCCCTGCACATGCGTGCTAGTCGTCTCTGACTCTAGGGGCTGGTGCTCATCTCCATTTCAAAGCCGAAGAGCCAGCGCTTGTCTGAGGACGTCTCTGTGGTCATGTGGCCGGCATGACTAGGCGCCAAAGGCGCACGAAATGCTGTTACCTTCCCACCGTAGTGGTCCCTATTTTTCTACTTGCATTTTTACGTGCTTTCGAACTGCTAGGTTGGCAGAAGCTGGGACGAGTAACAGGCGCTCACTCTGTTACGCGGCACTCGGGATTTGACCCGCCAAACTGCCGACCTTCTGATCGACAAGCTCAGCATCCTAACCCACTGAGCCACCGCATCCCTCTTAAGATTTAAAATATTTGTTGCATTGGAAAAATGTATATAATTGTTTAGATAGTAGAATAATAGAATATAGTAGAATAAATTAGCAAGTTAAATATGCCTCACTAATATGATAAATTACATAAAATCAGACACTTCCCCATTAGATCTTGTGACTCAGCTCATTATATCTACATATTTATCTGAACACTGTTTTATTATTTAAACTGCTTATTTTAGTCATTTCTATGTCAAATTGTCAAATTAATAGCACAAATAAGACTGTAGAAACAATGAAAAAAGGAAATTCTTCCTCCTTAACTTAAAAAAAAAGTAATTGGTATATCACAAACCCCAAGAAGACACTTTTGTCCTTTGAAGAAATCCAGAGAGGGCCATTCAAAAAGTTCAGAAGATTCTGTATCTAGGCAAATCTGCATGGTGAAGTTGTAAGGTTTCTCCAAATCAAAATCATTTTTTTTGGATGAAGCCCAGAAACTGACCAGAAATCAGTTGATCAGATAAAGAACTAATAGATAATAGATATATTCCTGTCTTACGTTTCCAACAGTTTAGCATTTTATATACATATTTTTCCCATGTCCTACAAGTGTTTATATGTGTGCATTGGCCAATAAATCATTCTACAAATATTGCTCTTTTTTCCAGCATTGTACTCAGCATTTGGGCTGAGATGTCAGCTTCAATGTAATTTCAGTGACCACTTTTCCCCCCCATTGACATTTTGAGTTCAATTCCAGTAAGTACCAATGGGAAATTCCTAGAGGCCAAGCCATTTTCTCTGAATTAGCATCAAGACAGTGAGTCTTTGTGTAGCAGTTAGTTGTAACTTGATTCAAAATGTATATTTGGGGATTTCTGACAAGACTAGCTTTGTTTTTTATGCTAATAGAAAAAGAGTCTAGGAATCTCTTGCATTTTTATGATCAAAGCTGATCACGAATATGTCTGAAAGCACTACTGAGTGACAGAATTTTCAGAGACAATCATGTTACAGAGATTAAAAAAAGTCAACAAATATTCCTTTTAAAAGTATATCTTTGGGGAAGACATTTATATATATTCAACTCCAATGTCCTTAGCCTCCTGCCCATCTGCCCCAGTATTACTTACACTGGCAGCAGTATTGCAAGGTCTCACAAGTCCACATTTTGCCAATTAAGATCCTTCATTGAAGGGTAGTCCAGACAGAGCTCAAATCTCATTCCTATTAATCCTGGCCAACATGGTAAATAGTAAAGAATGCTAGGAATAGTAATTTAACTGTAATCAATAAGCCTGCCATGAATGAATGACACTGTAATTTATGCAGGGAATGTATGCATTTCTAAACCTGGAATAATGGGATCTGTAGGCTCCCTACAGATCTATAGGTGGTGGTAGTGGTGGTGGTCGTCTTCTTGTTGTTGTTATTGTTGTTGTCCTTCTTCTTCTTCTTCTTCTTCTTCTTCTTCTTCTTCTTCTTCTTCTTCTTCTTCTTCTTCTTCTTCTTCTTCTTCTTCTTCCTCCCCTTCCCCTCCTCCTCTTCTTCCTCCTCCTCCTCCCCCCTCCTCCTCCTCCTCTTCTTCTTCCTCCTCCTCCTCTTCCTCTGCTTCCCCTGCTTCCCCTCCTGCTTCCTTTCCTCCTACTATGTGGAGTATGGAATTATAGAAACTAATTGTTGTTGATTGATTGTAAATATAAACCCAGACAACACACTGTTTACCAAATATTAATGGTGATTATGTTAAAACAAAAATAAATAAAATATATTTTAAAAAATAAAAATAAAAGTCTTCAGGAATCCTCTAGAACACAGGTGTCAAAACTTGCTGCGTCATGTGATGTGTTGCAATGTATTGCAACTTTTTTTGCATTGCCGGAGCTGGGTAGGCATGGCGTCCGCATGATGCAACCAGTCTGTGGGCCGGCAGTTTGACACCCTGCTCTAGAATGAGAAGAATTTGGGTAGCAATAGGTCAAGAAAAATGGGTGGCCCTTGTTGAATTTCACAATTATTCCACCCACACATTTGATTCTAGATCCACCCATAGCTGGATCAGTCATGCTTATTATTAGTGTAAGTCCCCCTAAAGACGGCTCCCAGGTTCTAATAGAAAATAAAAGGCTGTTTGTATACCTGTTGTGGGGAAGCAATGGGAAAGCAATCCTGGAAAAGATTTTACTTTGTGACCAGTAGCAACATGGCATAGTAGGAACATAAATAGCTGTTCTAGCCTATAGCTCCATGTATACCTCAGGCCTTTTAGATTACTTGCAGAATTATGTCCTAAGACTTACACTCCACCCTTGCTCATCTAATCTAACACAAAGTAAGTATTGTGCTCTCTTGCAAAACTTTATTTCACCCTGATAGGTGCTCAGAAGGCACCACAGCTAGATGACAACATTTAGAACAGAAACACCTTCAGTCTGCCAATTCTGTTCCCTTTGTGGACTATTCTGTTGAAAGTAACAAATAGGCAACTTTTCCAAGCATTGGTGCTCAGCATCCATTCTTTATTACTTTATTTCTTTTACTCTTAAAACAGGCAATGTTGCATTAACTATAATCAAGAATGGAATTAAGTAGTTTCTCCAGAAAAGTCAGAAGTTTTACTTGTGCTGTCTGACTTAGTATAGCATTTCTACCGAGCCAGTAAACCTACATGGCCCATCAGGGGGGGAAAAACACACACACACACACACACAACCTCTCAGTATTCGAATGCTGAACTTCATATTTGTTTTCCAAATGCCTGGACCTCGAAGCAGTTAATGAAGCTAATCTAACTAGTCAGAACAGCATGAAACCAAATGTTTGTAAATGGCAAATGTTTGTAAACCCTGCCTTAGTCAAACCTTGTTGATTTCACTGGGATGTATTTTCATGTACTACGCCATTTTAAAAATGGAACAGTTATTTCATTTTCTGCTAAGGAGAGGTATCCCAGTTTGTTAATTTGCTGTACCAAGATCATAGTCATTATTTCTTATTGTCTTGGAATTTACAGTTTCAATTACTGGGACTCCTTGCAAGAAATGTTAACCCTGATTGTACGCTCAGAGCTAAGTAAGTATAAGCACTCCATAAAACATTGTTATTGACTGATGTATTAATAGGGTAAAGAAGCAAATTAAGAATACTCCAAGTCTTAAATTAAATAGCACACCTGGACAGGTATAGAAATCTGTAAATTGGATTACATTATGAAGATCAACAACATCTGGCATGTTAATTATCATTAATTAGATTAGTAGTCATTTCCTAATACGGCATTTAGACGGGTACATCAGGAAACTGTATGATTAAAAGACTGACAGTTATAGGACACCCATATCTCTTTCAGAGTTATTCCATGTTTTCAGGAGAATTGAGGGTCTCTTCCCACACCTGTTTCATTAGATTATTCTAGTTATTCACTTGAGTTCTGAATTGTGGTCTACGTCAGGGGTCCCCAACCCCTGGCCCACAGCTTGGTACTGGGCCATTTCCTGCTGGGAACCAGGCCACACAAGTAACATGTGAGTGTGTGAGTGCACAAAGCTCCATCTGCGCAAGCAGTGGGTCATATGCAAGACTATCCCTTCTCCCCCTCTGCCACTGCCGCCACTGCTGCCACTGCCACTGCTGGTCCACAGAGACAGAAAGGCTGAGGACCACTGGTCTACATCCAATACTATCAGATGCAAATTAGACACTGGACCTTCTGGACTAACGTCTCCATTAATGACCCAGGCCAATTGTAGCTTCTCAAGAAACTTTACAAGCTCACTGGAACTTCTTTGCCCATCTTCTAAACAAAGGCTTAGATCAGGGGTCTTCAAACTTGGCCCTTTTATGACTTGTGGACTTCAACTCCCAGAATTCCAACACATTGCCCCCCAGAACCATCTGGGTCCTCATTTTACTGACCTTGGAAGAATGGAAGGATGAATCAACCTTGAGCCCTATCAGGATCGAACTGCCAAACTGCAGGCAGTCAGCAGAAGTAGCCTGCCATACTGCCTTCTAACCACTACGCCACCCATGGCTTCCTTCAAGTAGGGAAAATACAGACAAGGACTCTGGGCAGACACTCCATCCCTACCTGACCCCATCACACATACACAGTGCATATATCGCATGAGCAAGTAGTTCTCATTTGTAGGCACTGGCAAGAAACAGTTCTATGCAACGGCAATCCTGATCCACAACATCATTTTATTCCCACCACCACCACCTCGTGTCAGCAAATGAATTGCTGAATTTCCTGAACTGCTCCATTAAGAATACTTTGAGTCTTAACATTTGGATGATGGCGATTAAATTATTATTTCATTTTACTTTTGTACTGGTGAAATTAGATTTGATTTTAACTCCATTTCAGAACCTATTTCACAACGGAGGTACAAAAACCAGACATTATCCAACATTTCTTCTCTGTTAGCAAACCCTTTTTTCTTCTTCCTGTTAATTTCACAAGTGTTTGATCCCTCCCAGCTCTTGAGGAAAAGGGATGTGCTGCTTTAATTTATGGAAAGCTGTGTGCTAGTCTCCTCTGTTTAATTTTGTTTTTATAGCATACTATAATTAAGTCTTTATTTGAAATTCATATTTAAACCATTGGCTGGTTGTCATGGAATTGTTGGTAATGTGTGATTACATTATGTTGTCTTTTGCCAGGACACTCCTGTAAATGAGGCATTATCCTCCGAGATTTTCTTGGCTGAAAATGTGAGTAATTAAAAATGTAAACAAATATTATCCATTACATATGCCACAGTAATAAGTACTTCACTATAATACAAGTTAATGGCTCTTTAGGGATTAAGCTTGATCCTGCTATAGCATGTTTCATAGGTATACAAATAAACAGTTCAGCATGTGCTATGATAGATGGGGGTTTGAAAAAACTTGAAGATGGAAGAATCAGGGCCAAACAGGTATACTGATTTTAAAGTGTACCCCTTTTTAAAAAAATAGGGACATCTAGAAAGATAACTTCATCAATCCATAGGCTATGAAATAGCTTACTTTGGATCCAAATGTTAAAAATGTGAAAGAAACAAAACGTTGACCCTACAAGCAGGGCTGGGCTAGCTCCATGATTAGTAATTAATAATCAATCAAGCCATATAGCAGCAGAGGTGACTAACCACATGTTAAAATGCATTCTAGGAAAGAAGTCAATACACCTACAAATTACACAACTTCTTTCAGGAGAAATGCAGATGTTTTCCCACAATCAGTGCTCCATCTGTCTAAACTGAGAGTTTTTAAGTGCAGGGAAGTAGACTTATTTTTTCCAAATTCATGCAGCTGCTTCAGTGCTTCACCCAATGCTAACATCATCTGCCCTCCGTTCTGATAACAGTCAGACTGAAATGAAAACCGAGCAGTGATTCAGACCGACATGGAAGACAAGGGACAATTTGCTTAAAAATGAGTGTGGCACCATTGCTTTTGATTCAATGTCACATAACTTTTAAATTTCAAGTTTCATCTTCCATAATGTTCTGAGAATGGTTCAAATGCTGTCTCTTCAATCCTCCGCTGTTACCTCTGGTCCTGTGAAAATATGGGTTTCATTTGTTCACCTCTCACTGACTCACTTTTAGTTGCCTGGTTAGAAACCCCACAAGAAGCAAGGGCTACTATATTTATTTTTTTATTTTTTATTTTATTTTAATTCCATTTATATCCCGCCCTTCTCCGAAGACTCAGGGCGGCTTACAAGCTTAGCAGTAGCCTTCATTCTATGTATATGCCTGCTTATTAGGGCTTTCATACACCCCCAAGCGGCATTATTACAAAGTCAGCTTAATTGCCCCCAACAATCTGGGTCCTCATTTTACCTACCTCGGAAGGATGGAAGGCTGAGTCAACCTTGAGCCTGGTGGGATGCGAACCTGCACTAATTGCAGGCAGCTGGTGTTACTTAAGGAGGCATTAGCCCACTGCTCCACCAAGGCTGTTTCTGACTGGATATGTGCTGTTTCTGACTGGAATATCTGATGTTACTTGGGCCAAAAGATTTCCAGAAGGTTGGGAAATCCATGATCTTCCAGATGTTATTCCAGTTATTCCAGGTATCGCTGATGCTGTTCCATCTTCCAGCATCCCCCTTTCCCCCTTGACCAGTCTGGCAGGAACATTTACAGAGATAGCCAATAAAATCATGACAACAGCCATAACCACAAAAATGGAGCCTTGCCACTTTTTGAATATGCAACATGTGTAAAAACCAGGGGCTTCAATTATGCTGGTCTCACCTTTTTTAACCAGCCTCTCTAGTTGCAGCTGCTTACAATCCAGCAGTCCAGAAGGTATCACCAGGACCATAACCTAATTCATGGTCCCTGCAACCATGTGACCAAAATTCAGGCACTTGGCAATTGGCATGTAGTTATGATGGTTGCAATAGCCTGGGGTCACATGATCACCATTTGTGACCTTCTTCAGGGGGCTTCCAATAAGGAAAATCAATGGAGGAAATTGGATTTGCTTAGCGATGCAGCAAAAAAGCTCATGAAATTGAATGTTAGTCCTTTAACAACTGCATCACTTAGCAATGGAAATTCTGGTCCTAACCCGGGTCACAAGTTGAGGACTACCTGAATAAAATCTATACAGCTACATTTTGTTTTTAAACATTTGCTGAGAAATTGAGTAGTTATGGAACAGTCTGTTGGATTTTTTTTTACTGACCTGGAATGATGTTCCATGAGCCTCTTGTGACCCATGAAACTGGGCAGTAGTCTCAGCTAGATATGATGGCCTATCAGTTCTTGAAACAGCTTCCCCCACTGTGTTGGTGACCAACCTAGGTGGTCTAGAGAGCTACTGCTGCTTAAAGGATTTTGGGAGCTACTGTATATAGCTCACTCTGGTAGCCAGTCTTTCTTTGGTGATTCATGATCTGTACAGGCATGCAGTAGGAGATCAACGATAGAAAACTATTTAACTTCAGCTGAGCCTAGGTTAAAATGGGAGTGGCAATTGACAGCCTTAGGGCTGCATGTGACTCTCCAGTGACATCAGTATAGACCAGGGGTAGGCAACCTCGGCTCTTTTATGACTCATGGACTTCTGGTGGCTCAGGAATTCTGGGAGTTGAAGTCCATGAGTCATAAAAGAGCCAAGGTTGCCTACCACAGGTATAGACCATTCATCTCCAGCCCCTGCCTGCACACATAGGGTCCTTTTCCTCCAATGTCCAAAAATGATAATTGGGTTCAGAATCCAAAGATTTTGCTAACCTTGTTTCTCTGCTGAGCAGGCCAACATGTCTGAATCAGAAATACTAATATGTGTATTTTAATGTGGATAGCAAACAATCAAATCCTTTATTATGGTCAGTGGCAACATTATGGGGGGGAGGGGGGGGTAAAGGAGACTGGCTGAGCAAGTTACACAAAAGAGAAGAATGTTAAAAACAATGGTTAAGAAGTGGAGTATCGAAAGTATGGATGGCAGTGAAAACTGTGAGAAATGCTTAATTGTTACGTTTGCTCAGACTTCTACTGCCAGGGCTTTTTTTCTCATAGAACGCTCAGAACGGAGTTCCGGCACCTTTTTTGGATAGAACCTTGTAGGGTAGGCAAGGCAGGTTGTATGACATGTGTGAGTTCTGGCACTTTTCTTTTACAAAAAAAGCACTGTCTACTGCTATACAGTAGAATCTACAGTAAAATCTACTAGATTATTAAAATACTAATATATTCAAATGTGAAATAATTTAAAACGTGATAAAATGCAAAGCTTTAACTAAAATAATAAAATTCTGCTGGAATTCATTGAGCAAAATTGAGAATGCTTATTTAATACCTATTCAGTTGTTTACTGTAATCATAATGAAGGGATATACAAGAGGAGGAGGAGGAGAAGAAGACAGAGAAAGGAAAGAAAAACAAAAAAGTCCAAGGACGTTGAGCTTTCAGGTTGAATCTGAAGTCAGTTGTTGCCTAGTTTTAACTACGGCAGTGACAATTTTTGCTACCGTGTGGGTGATGTCAGAGTTTGAGACTGAAAGGAAGTAATGGGTATAGAAATCATCCAATATAGTTATTCATTTCATTTCACTATTTGTATAACTGCCCTTCTCACCTCAGTGACTCTGCGCAGCTCACAACAATTAAAACATATCCAAACAACAAAACAATAAAAGCATACCATACCATGAATAAAACACAGCATGAATAAAAACAGGAAAATAACCATAACCACCAGCAACCTATAAAGCCCTAAATGGCTTGGGTCTGGGATATTTGAGGGAACACCTGCTGCCAGCATCAAGTTCCCTTCGTCCAGTGCGCTCGCAGAGGGAGGGTCTTCTCAGGGTGCCGCCGGTAAAAGATTGCCGGCGGATAACACCCAGGGAGAGGGCCTTTTCTGTGGGTGCGCCTGCCCTCTGGAACCAGCTGCCCGTGGAGCTCAGGACTGCCCCTGACCTACGCTCATTCCGCCGGGACCTGAAGACCTGGCTCTTCGAGCTCTCTGGCCCAGGCTGAGAATTTTAACTGGGGTTTTATTTTCAGGGATAATTTAATCCTTTAATTCTCTTTTAACTTTGTATTTTATATTGATGTGATTTTAAAATGCCCTGTAAACCGCCCTGAGTCCTTCGGGAAAGGGCGGTATATACATCTAATAAAAATAAAAATAAAAGTAAATTAATAAAACATTGAAGAAGCTGTTCACCACCACCAGAGCCCCAGATGCAATGGCACAGTCATGTTTTCATGGCATCCTTAAAGACCAGTAATCTAAACCCTAATCTAAGATCCAGGCACCATGGCAGAAAAGATTCTCTTCCTGAGTCTTGTCAGATGATGCTCCTTCAGAGATGGCAAACACAGCATACCTCTCCTGCTGGACCTGATGGGATAGGTAGATGCAACCAGGAGGATAGGTAGATGCAACCTCAAGTATCCCGACTGCATGCTGTGTAGTGCTTTGTAGATCATAATCAACAACTTGAAGTATCTGGAGGGATACTGGTAGCCAATGCTGCTTGCAGAGCAGAGGTGTAACATGCATTGTTTAAGGAGCACAAATAACTCTCCCTGCCTCTGTATTTTACACCTTCTGGATGGTCTTCAAGGACAGCCCCTTGCGGAGTGCATTGCAGCAATTCATTCATACAGCAAATCCATTTTTGCACCTCCAAATGTCACAACCAAATGCTTATGAGGTGGTTGTCAAAAATGTTGGTTTCATTGTATCCCTCAGATATCCCAAAATATTAAATGCAGCTTTAAAAACTAGAAAGTGTCCCATCCCTTACTTTGCAGGAAAAGAAAACTGTTTTGCAGAAAATCACCCTCTTCTTTAAGATCTAGAAACCACAGAGGACTGTCAAGGCTCCATGCGAAATGTTCCCACTCACCTGGATGCCACAGGAGTTGTGTTAGGTGAAGACCTACAGTGCGTCAAGCACATGGTCCCCTCTTCCAACTCAGTTTCTCCAAGTTAAAGAAGCTAGAACCTCTCTCATGAAGAGCCATGGTGGCGCAGTGGTTGGAATGCAGTATTGCAGGCTAATTCACTCACTGCCAGAAGTTCAATCCTGACCGGCTCAAGGTTCACTCAGCCTTCCATCCTTCTGAGGTCAGTAAAATGAGGATCCAGATGATTGGGGACAATTTGCTGATTCAGTAAACTGCTTAGAGAGGGCTGTAAAGCACTGTGAAGTGGTATATAAGTCTACTGTAAGTGCTATGGCTATTGCTATTGCTCATGTTCAGTCCTCATGTTCCTTGGCAGCCCAAAAGGACTTGAGGAAGAAAGTGGGAATAATAGAGTACTGGCGCCGAATAATGACTTATTATGGAATTGGCTTCAGCAATAAGATTACAGTTCAAAACAGAGATCTCAAAAAGGAGAGAAATGTATTTGCAGTTTTGGTCAAACACTCTGTAGTGATAAGGTGAACTAGAAAGCCTGCAATTGTGGCATTATACAGAGCTCCATATGGCTTATAATAATATTTTTTATGAAAGAAATTGGAATATACAAACAAATAATAAAAAAGCTGCAGCATTTTGTCGATTGTTATGTGCTCAAATTACACAAAGTGGTCACTTCTTTATTTCACAACCCTTTGATGACAGGTAAGTCATTTGATTGTAAGTTCTGGCTGCCTGCACTGGAAAGAAAGCTTAAATATCTGCAAAGGAACACAGAGCTGATTTTGAGAATAAAAATGGAATGAAGGGCTGTTAAGGAAGGCAGACATGAGAAAGCAATTCAGGGGAACTTGCAGGAAAGGGGTCTTCAAACTTGGCCCTTTTATGACTTGTGGACTTCAACTCCCAGAATTCCTCAGCTAGTGTGCCTGGCTGAGGAAATTTGGGAGTTGAAGTCCACAAGTCATAAAAGGGCCAAGTTTGAAGACCCCTGGATTACACAATCCTCAGAAAGAAGAAAGTGTGATAAAGACACTCAAAATAACCCCATCTTCACTTTGATTAGTGTAAGATGGGACAGAGAAATTTGGACAAGTTTTCAGGCTTCTGTTTTTAGTTTTATATTTTACTTATTTAAAGAATGTCTGACCCTAGAATGCTTTATAAAACAAAGCAGACCGATATAAACAATTTTAAAAAGAAATAAATGATGCATGATTGGAAAAGAAAGCATATAACACAACAACAAACTTTACAAATGCTCACCCACCAACCTTGGCCCGAAGTCTGGGAGTACAGCCAGCTCTTCGGTGCCTTTCAGAATATTATAAGGGTGGAAATCATATAGTATTCTGGAAGAATACAATTCCAGAGGACAAGCTTGCTATGCAATGGGGAAGGCACCTGCCACTTCTTCTACTATTCTACTTTCCTGCAAAAAAGAGGGTTCCTGGAATCCCTGTTCTGATTTTTGGGGTTTGGAATATCTTGAGGGGCTGACAATATAAACAATATCAACTGTGATGGAATATTATCGATTAATGGAATATTCAGTGGATGTATTTTTGGTGTAATTATGATTAAACATAGTGGTTTTCCTCGTCTATCAGGGAGAACCTATCCCAAAGACACTTGACACCAGAGCTGAATAATGACTATGATAAAAGATAAATTTTAAGAGTCATTGATGGGTTTATAGATGTGTTGCAGGTGGGCATAATTGGGGGAGCCAAGTTAAAATTTCCATTTAGCCACAATGTTCCCTGGAATGCCTTTGCAAGGTTCTTATGAGAATAAAAGGAAGGAGAATGGAGAATGCTTCCTTGAATTCCTTGGTGGAAAGACAGGAAGGTTTATAAATCAATAATACCAAATTAAAACGTGTCTAAGGTTCTAAGTCAATTAATTTCAAATTGAAATCTATTCAGGCGATAATGATGGATGTGAGAGAGAAGGCCTGCCCACCAGCACCTTTCTTCTTTTGTAAAACCTGGGCTGAAAGAAAGTTGTGTATGTGTTTCTGGAGGCATTTTCACACAAGTAAAGGATTAAACTGACTTTGTTTCTTTGAAGTGGGTTCAATAACTTTTCCCAGACTAAGGATCATGAGTGCACTTTGGGTGGCATACCAGGAAGCCATATTCTAAAAGAAGCCAACGAAAGCAGGACAATTTCTATGTTTGGTTTGACCTCATCTCCATGTCTATTGAAATAAATCTCAGTACAATTAAGATAACTATTCTTCAGTCACATACTTCATAATGTCTCCTTTCTGTTACATCTGGTGAGCTTTTGAGATCTCTGGGAGGGGGATGGAACAAACTCTTGACACAGGGCTTCATGGTGTTTATGTTCATCTTGTCCCAAAATGAATTCAGAATTAGTAGCTTGGAAAAGCCAAGGACCGAAGCACAGAAGAAGTTACAGTGGGGAGGAAAGCAAAAGAAAAAAAGAAACAAAAGAAAGAAATCCAAGTCCAAGCTAAGAATTAAAAAAACAACAACAGAATTTGCAAAGAACAAGTGTGAAAAGGAATCTAAAATACATACATCCCAGACTGAGGAATCCAAAAAGGATCAGAAATTGAGGAAAGAACATAAGAAATATTTGAACTATGGATAGTTCCACCCACTCCCAGACCAGGGAATCTAATTTGCTTAGAGGGAATCTACACTCCTGTGTAGACTTTTAATCTCAAGGAGCTTGAACTTAAAATTTGGGATTTCCTGACTGACTGGTGCATGTTTTGGCCATTTACCTTCAATTTATGCCGCCCCTATCCATATATGAGTTCTTTAGAACTGATTAGGCAAAATGCAGCACACAAGAATCTTCTTGTGAAACAAGTCATTTTTTTCCTTCATAACGTAATCAGGGATATTAGGATATTAGTTTTTCTACGAGGCTGAATGTTTCATTCAGATAACTATGCAAACAGCATTCAGCTAATGCATACGTCCAGAGCTCCAGCTCTTCCCTCTGTTTTCTGGGGTCCAGCTTCTGAGGAAAATGGAATATAGTGAATTGCCTTATGACCCAATTGCTCTTCCATTCTGAGATTAATTATCTCCCTGCTTGCAATAATATTGCCTCTGCTACTATAATAGTGTCCATAACCTAAACAGTAGCCAGGTTGTAGCTATAACTATATTCTCCAAAGAATTTATCAAGGGCTTCAATTAAAGCATAGCTGGCAGTCTCTAATGACTAATAAAACCAGGATTTTTTCCCCAGTATCTTTGCTTCCTCTCCACCTTATGGAAATCTTCATCAGGTGGACAAATCCCAGATCACATAATTCTCTTCCTGCTGGGTAGTCTTAAACCACCATGAAACTTTACAGTAGCCCCAAATTGCCATCTTTGTTTGCGAGACATTTTTCTTCAGAAATCTCCAACACTACTATCAGCTTTTCCAACCTCTCTTTCCCATGAGTGTGTGTGAAAGCCCATCCGTTCTTTTCTCAGCTACAGTTCTTCCAAAACTCTCAAATGATCAGCCATACATTTGTACAGCTGGAAGATCACATCACAAGATGGCACATGGTGTTCCCATTCTCCATTTTGTCTCTATTTGGAGTCTGATTTTCATAGCAGGGGTATATTTTGTGTAACCTGGCTTGCAGGGCCCAAAATAGTAGATAGAGTTTTCTCTACTCAGTCCCCATGAAAACAGGCTTCCTTAGGACCCCCTTCTAATACTGTTCTTCCTTTTTGGATGAAGAGTCTTCTGAGGGAGCCAGGGCTAAACTCTGACAGTCCCAAAATACTCTGGTGCATAAAAATTCCTCAGGAAATACACAAAAGCTGGTCTATTAGCAGATAATTCAATGTAGGAAAGGTTACTTGAAAGTAAGAAGTTCTAGTTTATATGCTGGGATGGGAAGTAGCACTCTGTAGTTACTTTGACCTTGGAAAGAATGTAATATTTCCTTTCTACAAGTGCTTCTGAGTCATCTGTACAAAGCCTAATTAGTCTAGCTTCACGGAATCACCTCCCTACCCCCAGCTCTCCATTATTAGCTCTTCAGGGCAGGGAACATGTTTTATGTTTGTAAGCTATAAGCTGCACCTAGAAGCATAGGAAACGTCCACTGGTAGAAGCATATATTTTGGACCTACCACGTAAGGGCAGCTCAATGCTGCCTGAGATATTGCTCAGTTGGATTCAACCTGAATAAATCGTTTCAGATAAATTCAGTTAATTGATGTGGACTTAAGTGTGAAAACAGCCCTATCTTCTGAAGCCATGTAACAATAACTTGCTCAAGGATTGCTATTATATAATTACCTTCAGTCGATGAATAGAGAAGAGTGGAAAGTGAAAACCAATTATGTTTGACTATACTAATTAACTGTTATCTAAATGTTCACACTTCTTGTTTCCTAAACTTTCTAGCACACCACAAATACAAAACATAATGAAGTAGTTCGGCACTGGGAAGCTCCCATTTTGGGGTCTGGGTTTATGACTAGCCATGTAATCCTCTAGAGAACATTTATTGGGAACAGGGAAAATATAATCAATTAGCTGGTTAGCTAGTGATATTTGATAGCTCACTGGATGTAGAAACTCTGTATACAGCTAACATGATATGTTGCTCTTGCATTAGATCAGGGACTGGGGACTTTTTGCCTATGCTTTTGAAAAGAATTTTGGCCACCAAAGGTGTAGGAGATGTGCTGGTGACATAAATGCAAGGGTGGAATTTTTCAGCTTTTCTCCTCCACTCCACTCCCAGATTCAGTGTGATAAATGCACTAAGCCTCTTTTTTATTAAACTATTTTTTGTTTTGTTTCTTGGTATAGGAATTGCTCTGTATTGCAAGGAGTCAATCTTAGATGATTTAGCAGTAAAAAAAAGGAGGGTGCTCAAGGGTGCAGCGTTGCCTGCAAGCTATGGGTTGCCTTCTCTAATATAATCCTATCCTACTGCATTAATCTAACTAATTCTTTTAAAAAAACTATATATGTCATTAGTTGCATTGCCGTATTTAAGGGGCAGAAAAGTTTAGAGATCAATTATGCCTTGCAACAAACCACTTCCATTTGTCAGTAATTCCATTCATTGGCTCATGTACCAACACCAACCAAACAGCAGAAACTTCTGTTTCCATTTTCCCCAATCTGGGGTTCTGAAAACCTTGACTACGTGTCCTGAGCCACTCCACCGGGTTACCTGGCATTAGAGGCATCAGCAAACTGATCACTTATTTTTGGTGTGATACTCCCAAGCATCCTGCACAAACTCCCTCCATGGAGTGAACTGGAATACCCCTGAGTATAATCACCTGAGCAGCCATTTTGGAGGGTGACTCACATTAACTCATGAAAGCAACTCTCTCTTCACCTTTTTAAATGGCGGGTAGAGGGAGATCAGCCATGTGGCTAGTCAATGGCCAACCCTGTTGAACCAAAGCCACTTTTCTTTCTCCTTTTTGAACGTGGGGAACAAGTGACAAATGGGGCTCCCTGTTCTTGGATTGTTCACATTTGATCTCTGGCACTGAGCAATCATATATGCTGTAGTTTAGCAAGCCAGCTAATCCAAGGACCTTCTTTTTACAAATATACCTCATGTTATCTGAGATTTGGCCTCACCCTCTTTTGAAATACCCCACTGACTGGCCTGGCACTAGTTTATTTATTTTTATCCTGCCTTTGTATTTTTTTTTACAAATAACTCAAAGTGGTCAACACACCTTTCTCCCCCTATTTTCCCCATAACGACAACCCTGTGAGTTGGGTTGGGCTGAGAGAGAGTGACTGGCCCAAGGTCGCCCAGCTGGTTTTCATGGCTAAGGTGGCACTAGAACTCACATTTTCCCAGTTTCTAGCCCGGTGCCTTAACCACTAGACTAAATACTGAATGCTGTGATTCCATTATTTTTTGAGTGTTACAGATTTCATTGGTATTGGCTTTACATGAACACACTATATACCCATTTTATAATAGATATAATTAAGGCAAGAAAGTTTCATAGGCTAATAGAAGTTACAGCAGTCAAGATAACAGTACAAAATAATGATAGGTATCATTTTGAATGGATTAAATTCCATAAATATTTACAATGATAGGTTTAAATTGTACTTTTATCAGCCTTTATAGCCTAATGCAATAAAAGTCCAAATAACTGTAAATCTAAAGATATACATCAGTTTAACAAATGAATGTTGTGATTATCTTTTGTTGTATATTATTCCTCTTGAGGGATTCATTAAATTTAGCGTGCCTTTCAGAGTAGAATCTATGGCTTAATTAAGCTTTGCAAATATAAAAATTGAGACCATGCACCCTGCGTGGTGAAGGCTACTGTTGGGGGGAGGGTTAATTCTGATTTCATAAAAATTATACTAATGAATGTAACACTCAGGCATCCATGCCACCATATCATAACCTGAAGTCTGGACGATGCTCTTCTCTTTGAGATCAAGCATCATTTTTCTATGTTCTTTAAGTCTAATAAAACAAGTTATCAGGACTCTTTGATAGTGAAGCAATCTAGTTGTTTGCAAGAAAGAGACATCATAATAACAAACAACTTTTATCAGAAATATTGCAAAGGATTAAGGTAAACTAATAGTATAATTAAATTACACTTTTTTTAAAAAAAGAAAAAGATGATGGCATATGCCCCAAATGTGGGTCTGTTTGAATTGTATGCCAGCAAGATCTAACAAGATAAAATTTGTAGCTACAATTAAAGGAGTTACGTAAACATATAAAATAGGACTTAGATCTACAGATGAGGCTTAGAACAATAGAAAGACAGAAATAGATTTTTCAGATTATCTCGAACAGAAGTGAACAGCGTATTTTGTCAAGTCTCTAAAGTCACACAACTCTGTCTGCCCTATCCCTGCTGCCATCTATCATGTGGGACTAATAGCAGAGCCTTCCTTGGTTGTGATGGCTCCCCATGGGGCTGATGGAGGACACTCCATGCGTACAAGAGAGCCCTTACTTAAGGTGTCATACTGAACAGGGTGACAAAAGAGTCTCTGGGAGCGTAGGCAAGGGTTTTGCAGAGCTTCAAAGAGGTGCTTCACCTTTGGTGAAGGTCTGTGCAAAGCATCCCTTTGATATTGTGTCATGAAGCAATGTCCTTCCTGCCCCCCTCCACTTCTAAAATTGAAGCGATTGGGTTGTGTTATTTCATTTTGAGGCTTTATCCAACCGTTCAATGGCCAGAAGAGGCTGACAGATGAGGCCTCAAGGTGACACCTTGTCAAGGAGAAGAGCCTCGTTGAGGAGAATTGCATTGCCTCTTCACCTCAGTGAGGAGAATTGTATCATTGCCTCCATGGTACAAAGGCCTTACTGAGGTTAAGCCAAGCCCCCTTGCATAGGCCTACTAAATGCCTGACCCGAGGTGCTGCTGGCTAATATATCCAGAGTCCCATAAAGAAGAAGGCCTCCAAATTCAATGTTACACTTCTTTTTTAAAAAAAATCAGCAGGGGTATATTTTTCCATTCTCTCTTGTCCTCTCCCATCTTTCATCTAGAGAATTTTTAGGGGGAAAAATGAGGATTCCAGGTGTAACTCTAGGTTTGTTTTGTGACACACTCAAATACTTTTCAAAATTAAAAGAAATGTAATGGAGAGCTACTGCCACTGGGGAGTGGGAAAAGGAAAGAGGGAGAAGAAATATATCAGACATACAAAAGAGGGAAGAATGGAGGTTAACCTTGACCTGAGGTTGCCTCAGTTCCACTATTCCTCAGGACATGTTTTTCCTCCTCCAGGAACCAGAGTAGCTATTCCTCAGTTTTGGTATTAATGCAGTGAGGCCTGCTGAGTCTTCTGAGACAAGACTTTGCCAAGTGAGTCCAGAACAGGGCCAGATTCACATGCCTTATGGCTGCAGTTGGATAATCTGTGACTCTGTAGATCAGGAGTGTCCAACCTTGGGAACTTTAAGACTTATAGACTTTAGGTCCCAGTTTTCTGGCTGGGGAATTCTGAGAGTTGAAGTCCACAAGTCTTAAAGTAGCCAAGGTTGGACATCCCATCAGCTCCAACCACGCTTGCCAAGGTTGAAGGAAGAAAGGATGATCTATGCTTCATCAAGACAGAAGGAACTATCCATCACCCCACCCTGCTGTTCAAAACTTTCTAAAACTCTTGAATGTTAATGCAGCATGATATGGTTCGTGCTTTAATATAGGAGCTTATAGTGTTGCCTTCACTGCACTTATCATGGGGATTCATGATTCATGCTAGCACAGGACAACCCTTTTTCCTGTGGGTCACCCTATCTTATAAGGGGATGAGAACTCCCACAAGGAGGCCCTCCAACAATGCTGAAGCAAAGCCCAGAATCTGTTAAAAGAATGAAGGCGAATAGACGTGTCCCAGGAAAATGTTGCAGGATCCAATCTGGGTCGGTCACCGGGACCAGGGGTTTTGCCTTCTGAGCTTTTGGACTCGTGGGCTGGAGCCCACTTTCAAGGAACTTCTCTCTAGCGGAGTATAATAGAGTTGGTAACAGAGTTGGTTATCCTAAGCAAGGATAGCAATATGTCCTAAAAGTTATTGGACAATATTATCTTAGGCTAGAAGGAAATCCTGACAGGGACTCTTTTTCAGTACTTTTGGCTATACAATCTCCAAATGTCTTCACTGAAAAGAGATTTTTGAATCTCTTCTTACTGGGGGATAAATAAGAACTTGAAATAGAAATAATATGTGTTTCCCTCCCTTTCATAAATCAGTGGCGCAGTGGTGGGGATTCAGCCAGTTCGCACCACTTCGGCAGAACCGGTAGCTAATTTTTTTGTTGCCCAGGCCCAGAATGGACTTCCGGAAGCAGCATCCACACAGAGAACCGGTTGTTCACCTATTCGAATCCCACCACTGCATTGGTGTATTATTTCATGTAACTAAGTGCTTTAATAAAGAAATGACAGATCTGCAACTGGCTGAGGAAAAGAAACCCAAGCTGTAATTTTTGTCTTGCAGGCAAACAAAGGGTTCAGTAGTGTAAATAATGCTTGTTTCAACTACTTTCCGTATTCATCTTACTTGCAGCGTTGAGGCAGTTGAAGCCTCCTGGGGACTCTGCTTGCTGGAGGAAAGCTGAGGTGAACTCTAAATGGGTATTTTGTTTTCTAGTTAAATGTTTTTTAAAAATATAAAAAAATAAACTTGCCTTCTAAAATAATTACCAGACTTTCCGAGCTTTATAGAAGTTGTCAACACTCAATGATTCTCCGACATTTTTTTTCTCCTAACCATAATGCACTTTGAATCTGCAAAGCAAATAATTAAGATTTACTTAAAAACAGCTCATTAAATTGACCTTGCAGATCCTCAGTGATAGAAAATTATATTACGCATCAGCTGAGCCCTATGATACACAGCAAAAGCTCTCGGTGAAAAACGGGGAATGTTCTGTTCTTACTGCAGCTATTGGGTAGGTTTGATCAGAATTTCTGCATCCTAAATCAGCACAACAAATAGAAATTGTAGAAAATCTTTTTAGAAGGTACCATGTTGGGAACTCAGCCTAATTTTTTAGAACTATTCCCTCCACCGCCCTTCTTTTCCTTTAAGGGAAGATTTAATTCATAAATTACTTTCTATGCATGGAAATGGTAAGATAAGGTTTGCCCTTCACCTTGTGCTCTATTTAATAATATATCCTAGGGCCACACACACACATTTATTTACAACTGAAAGCTCCACGTTGCTTTCCACAATCACTCTAATCATCCTCTCCTGCCAACACTAAATATAATTAAAACAAAAGGAATGAAAAGCCACTGAAGCAAAAAAAAAAACAGAATAAAAATTTGGCATATGAATCTTTTAGAATACAGCATTTTAAAATCTCCACATTCAATATTTCTATCCAAAATGACATTTTTACAGGGACGGAACAATTATTAAAACACTGTTAATACAGCTAATAAATTGTGACTGGACATGAGTAAATTTATCTTATACTTGGCAGGTTTTTCACAGCACCTTATGGTATCAAATTTTCACCCAGGACAATTTCCACACTACATTAAATGAATATGCATTTCCATTTTCCTTTTCATTTTTTTATTTATCTACTTACATCTTCATTTCTTTAAACAAGTGCGGTGGCTAATGATGTACAAACCACAGTAAGCTTCATTTAAGAAAAAAATTGTGATTTTTCTCAATTTTTCAAAAACTTTCAACCAAAAGAACCAGCTAATTGGGCATCACAGTCAATACTGCCAACTCTTCCAATACATTCTATAGCATTTGCAATTTCTGTTATGCCACTTTTATCAAGTGCAGAACCACATGCAAATTATCTTTGCGGTCAATTCCTGCTTATCTGTTGGAGGTGATTTGAAAGAGTTCAAGTGATCAAATCCAAATTTCTTTTCCCACAGTTTTGCTAACTTCAAGACAATTTCTCATTCTTTCTATAAGAATTTAGTGTAACGTTGATCAGGTTACTCTATTATTGAATGATGTATTTATCCAAATTTGACTGACCTTGAAAAAGTGAAGAAGGATCAAGCCTGGTTGATATTTAAATAGGAAACCATCAGAAAGCCCAAGGTTATAGTCTAGATCAGGGGTGTCCCACATTGGCAACTTTAAGACTTACGGATTTCAATTCCCAGAATTCCCCAGCCAGCCATGCTTCTGGGAGTTGAAGTCCACAAGTCTCAAAGTTGCCAAGGCTGGACACCCCTGGTTTAGACTATAGGGGGGAAAAAGACATCCTGGAAGAAGGCATGCATAAACAAAAGTGCCCAAGGAGGTGGTGTGAACAGTATCAAAATGGTGGGCACAACTGGTGTGATCAATGCCTCAACTGTTTTTATGGGTATAAAAAGTGTGCGATGCATATTAATCAGTACTGTTGCCAAAACCACATGGACAAATCCATATAGACATCAGTTGAAATCAACTCTCTCTTTATATATACATCTTTCTTCAAATGTTAGTGTTTTTCAAGAGTTTTGGATATTTTGATTACATTATGAATTTGACTCACTTGAAACCAATTTGGTACCTCTGATCATTCTTTTTTTTTTTGCGAAATATATGCAAAGATGGAGTCTTTGTTTCAGCCTCTAGTTCCATGTTTTCCAACCTTGTTAATTTCCAGGTGTTAGGAATTCAACTCCCAGAATTGTCATCAATGGCCATGCTGACTGTTGAATTCTGGAATTTGAAGTCCACACACCTGGAAGTTGCTAAGGTCGGAAAATGATGCTCTAATTATTAAAATCTCATTCTTTGTATTGAACAACTTCCCCCCCACACACACCCCTTGCTTAAAAGGAAAACGATCAAGAAATGGAAAAGAAGAAAGGTCAGGGTGATGAGCAAGTAGGCACCTCTCAGTTTCCAGCTTTTCTGATAAATTTTGTCTGAGGACGGGCAGAATGGCACGTAAGATTGATGGGTGCCCTGTTTTGCAAGAATGACAAGTGCAGACAAATCCAAGCCTTACCTTTTGGTGCATAATTTACTATCTACCTAGAGATGTGTGCAGAGCATCAGGGGGAGGGGGCTTTGCTCAATGAAGCTTTGAGTGAAACTGCCCCTCCAAGCATATTTGCTACTGTCAGTCAAGGTAAGTAAGCTTGGTGACACCGAGGCCACAGTTCCCCCGCACACACTTAAAGCAAAATGAAGCATCATAACAGAGTGCTGGCTTCAATGCTAAAGTAAGGCTTTGAGGTAGAGCATGCCAGCTTGACATACTCATACCATCTATTCCCCCCACCTCCTTACCAGTTGCTATCTCTTTTATTAACTTTGCCTTCCTAGTCTACCCATTAGCTCTCATGGCAATAAATACAGCATTCTGTATTGATAAAGGCAGTAGGTCTGACCATAAATAAATAAATCACAATTCCTTCTGATGGACAACCTGGCTGCTCCATTCTGATCAGAAGCCTGGAGATGGTTGTAGGTTTAGACAGGCAATTTGTACTAGCTAGCTTATATTTGCAGAGGGTTTGGGACTGCAAGATTTTTTTTTATTTTTTTTTATTTTAATTCCATTTATATCCTGCCCTTCTCTGAAGACTTAGGGCGGCTTACAAGCTTAGCAGTAGCCTTCATTCTATGTATATGCCTGCTTATTAGGGCTTTTGATGATTTTCCTATGAAGTCCATAATGTTTTTGAATGGTGCCTTTCTTCAAAAGTTTTCATGATGAGAATCCCAAGAGCAGAGGTTCAGATATTCAGCCTATCCGAAAGAGAAGCTCGTTTTGGTAGACATTTGGGGAAAGGGGATTGATCTTAGCTTTGGTACCCCCTCCCAAGAGTGGCCACAAAGTCATTATGGAGAAAAGAGATTCATGGGAAGACACTTATGCTTGCCTCCTCTCATGCCACTGCCCTGCTCGGGTTGGCAGGTGTGGCCAGAAGTGACTCAGGTGCAGGGGTGAGGACCAGTTGTGAAATTTGCAATTTAATGTGGGCACATCCTTTTCTTCCCATGCTCTACTTCTACAGCCAAAAAGCAGGGAAGACAGCAGAAACCGTGAAGCAGGGGAAACACTGTTAGCAATGCCCTCCCTCAGTGGAGGATTCCCTGAATCTTCCCTGAATCGGCCCGTCTGATGCAATCCGCAGCAAGCTCCCTTAGAGAGTGCCAGGGAAGGTTTGTGTTGCAGACAAAAGACACGCCAGAAAAGGGAAGACAGATATGCCACTTAAATTAAATAGGAAATGAATTGGCCAGTGTGCTGGCTTGTCTGCTGAGACAAATCATAGACAACATGTCTCTCAACAACAGAACTTATTTGTTTTCTCTTGCCAACAGATTCATCACTGCCCAGGCAAAACAGGCAAAATACATTAGTGTCATGGTAAACTGATAAAGAGAAGTGCCTCAATCTAGCATCCTCCGTGGCGAAAGTCTTTGGGCTGTATTGATCCGTGTTCTATAAATCTTGTTTTCTGTCTGCAGAAGTGAATCAGGAGTGACCCTTAAGGTTAACAAACATTGTAATGCCTTTCAGCTGGGGCGGATGTCTATGCGCGCCACACATTGTATTTGGTCAAGTCCCATCCTGTCATTTTGCTGCCAAGGAGATTAACTAATTGTTGGCTATCATAAGACAGTGTAATGGAAGCAGAGAAATCCAGCCATTGTTGCTTCCCCCCCCACACACACACCCTTTCCCTACACCCACCCCAGAAAATCTCTTTTTTAGCCTTAACAAGCACTCAAAGCCATGTAGCGGAAAACAAGCTATGAATTAGTCAGCAGGAGTCTTTGCTGAAATTCGTGAAACTTTATATAATTGGAATGCCATGGTCTTTAGATACCCTGAAGCAGACCTGATTAAGATGCTGGACTTCTGCTTTGATAGACTTCCAAAATTGAGTCCCTTCTTTATTTACGTATTTATTCTGGCTTACTCAGCCTTTCAATCGCAGAATACTGTTTTTCTTCATCAAGAAGAAAGCCTACTTATCAAGCCCTACTTCACAATCTGGATGTAAAGAGAAAAACGGAAAGCAAAATTCCTTCTCCTCTTTATTTGTTCAATTTACAGTAGATCCCATTTGCTCGCCAAAGGGTGCTTTAAAAAGTCAGTAATGGTGAAAGATACCCTGGCATTTCCAAAGTTGAATCCAAATATTAAGAGTAGTAAAACTCTATGGAAGCAGCCATATTTTTATTCCATTGTATCTTACAAATGCTATCATAACCAGTATGCATTTCTGCCTTCTCACCCATTTCCCAAGCATGCAAGGGCTCTGGGATGTAGAACAGAAGGTTTGCTGGGCTCTGAACTAAGCAACATGCTTTACTTCAAAGATTTTTGCATAGTTTTCAAAACGTAGAAACCATCTCTGGGTCCACCTATAAATATTAGCATTTACAATCTTCCAGGTTTTTTTTTTTAATCCCATTTATATCCCACCCTTTTCCGAAGACTCAGGGCGGCTTACAATCTAAGCACAAATCAATGTGCTTAGCAATAGCCTTCATTCTATGTATATGCCTGCTTATAAGGGCTTTTGGGGGGCCCCCAAGCGGCATTATTACAAAGTCAGCTTATTGCCCCCAACAATCTGGGTCCTCATTTTACCTACCTCGGAAGGATGGAAGGCTGAGTCAACCTTGAGCCTGGTGGGACTCGAACCTGCACTAATTGCAGCCAGCTGGTGTTACTTAAGGAGGCATTAGCCCACTGCTCCACCAAGGCTCTTTTCCTTCTTACCACCCAGCCTTCCCTTGGAAGGATGAATCCCACCACAAACCCTACAAATGTACTTTGGGTATTTACTGCAACCTTAATCATAACAAGTCAACAGGTGAAGACAAAGGCTTAGAAGAAAAATGGTTTTGCTTGCAAATAGAAGCCTCAAAAGATATTCCCAAGCTTGTAACAAATTTTGAAAAAGTTACTTTCTCAAATTCCCACCAAATGCACTTCAACAGGGGAAGTAAGGGGTGGAAGAGACATTCTTGAAGAAATATGCTGACATGTCACTCACACGTACTAAATTAGTGTGGAAACAAGCTACGATGCTTCAGTTGTTGCAGAATTACAGCTCCTACCTGCCCAAGCCAGTATTGCCAACAGAAAGGAATGCTGGGAGTTGTAGTTCAGCACTAATTGGAAGCTTACAGGTTCTTTATTCATCATGTTAGGCTTATAGCTAATAGTTATCAGCTGAGCTGATAGCCCCCAAAGAAATTATTAGCCAGAGGAATTACTGCAACTGTATGTTACCATAACCAGAAACCAAAGTCCTGCTACAACATTCTGGAGTTCCCAACCATTCTTTGATGGCAAATGAATGCCAGCGTTTGCAGACAGACTGCCCATGAGCGTGATCTGTCCATGGAATGTTCAAATAATCTTGTCACAACTACCCAGTGAGAATAAATATTGAGGATGAACCTCATCTACCCAGAACTGAATTCTGGGCAGGAAGTCCGGAGGGGCAATCTTTACAAATGGAGGCCAGCCTGCCCAACATAAATGAACCCCGGCCATTATCTCCTTCCCCATCAGGCTCTCTGCCCTTGGCACCAATTATTAAAACTGCATGAAGTGTGGCTGCCGAGGGATTACCTTGCCCTGCTCTTGTTGTGGCATTCCCATTGACAATCTCACCAAGGCAAAGCTCTGAGAACCCAGTGGTGCGAGGCCACGCTCCACCCCTCCCTGCCTGAGACGTGGAAAGGTCAAGCTACTTTCCCCCATTTTCTAAGGCATGTCATTCTCGATATAGCAACAGGGAACGCTCATGGAAAACAATGTAAGCAAACGTCTCCACGAGACGTATAGTCACCTGATCAAAAGGCAATGTTGAAAAACAGTCCTAATGACTGTCTCTTATGCATCGGTGCACCTCCTAATGAGCTGCCAGGAAAGGCTTTGCAAAGCTTGGTGGGCAGAGAGGGAGTGAGAGAAAAAATGTGAGTAGCCCAGGAGCTAACTTCCCTGCTGTGAGCCTTGCCTTTTGAGGAACAGGGAACCCCAGCTTGGGGCTCTTAATGAACCAGCTGCAGAGAGAAGATCCAGACCAGCGGTAGATGCTTGGCATTCCACCTGTCTGCTTCCACCTGAAGCTGGCTGTGCTGCGGCACCTTTGCCTTTCAGTAATTCGGATTATGGATCATTTTGTCCCCTCTCTTTCTTCCGTGGCAAGGATAAGCATCCTGCTTTCCCCCTGAGGAACGAGAATAGCCGTGCAGTCCGCTCTTTCACTCACTTTCAGCTTGAGCAATTTGCCCTCCGCCGTGTCATCTTCTGAGCAACCTGGATCTCTCTCCTCTCTTTGTAACTGCAAAGCCCAAGCCTCAAGAAACAAATATCTTGAAATAAACCAACCAGCCAAATGTTCTTTATCAAACACAGAGCCAGCCATCTGCTAGTTGCTAAGCGGAAGTACAGATGGCACAAAGAGGGGAGAGGGTACCGTTTGAAAAGGCAACTTTGCTCCGCGGCATTATCCAAAAGCCAAAAGGCAGCAGGAGAAACCGATTAAACATTTGCTCAACTCCAATGGTGAGAAAGAACAAATCTATAAACAGAAGTGACCGGAGTCTATACCTTTCAACCCCACACCAATCTCATCACAGATTCAGGTGATCCTTCAGTCCTCCAGGGATTTGTTAAGGGTTTATCTGCTCTGTTAATATTTTGTTAGGCAGTGGTAGACCTGGGATGCCAGAGGCTGGCTAAAAATGATTGGCTTGCGAGAGCTTAACAATGTGCAGTTGTACTGACTAATCCGCAGGTTCTTTCTTCCAGCTCCACCCACCAAATACTGAAGATTCTATCCCACCCATTGTGATGTCATAAAGCTACTGCTCAACTGACACAGCTGGCAGGTTTCACAGTTTGCACACAGCCATTGCAGGATGTGGTTGCTATTTGTTTATAGGAATCCAGCCACAGCTGTTGAAAAACTTTAGTTTTTTTTAATGATTTGATTTTGATTTTGATTTTATTAGACTTATATACCGCCCTTCTCCCGTAGGACTCAGGGCGGTTCACAAGGTTTTTTAAAAACAATACAACAAATTACAAAAATTTAAAACAATTAAAATGATTACACTAACCTTGAACTAAAAACCCCAATTGCAATTAAAATACAATTAAAACCCCGGTTAATACTCTCAGTCCAGGCCAGAAAGCTCGAAGAGCCAGGTCTTCAGGTCCCGGCGGAATGAGCAAAGGTCAGGGGCAGTCCTAAGCTTTACAGGCAGCTGGCTCCAAAGGGCCGGTGCACCCACAGAGAAGGCCCTCCCCCTGGGTATTGTCCACCGGCAATCTTTTACCGGCGGTACCCTGAGAAGGAACGCACAGGAGCGCACAGGAGTTAAGAGTTAAGCATTTTGTGTCTGAACCTGCCTATTGCAACTTGTTCAACAAGCTGTGGCTTCACAGAATATGAAGGCCCTAACTGCGAAGAAATATTAAGGAAGTAAGAAATTGCGGAGGCTACTTATTTCTCCTAGCGCATCTTAACAGGTGTCTTGATATGAGTTCCTTAATAAAAGAATACTTCCTGATAATAAGATGTGCACAATGGTAGAAATAATCTACCTGTGAAGATTGTGGGTTCCCCCACTCTGGAGATTTTTTTTAAAAAGGTGTATAGCTACCTCTTATATAAGATTTAGTTTGTATTCCTGTACATTGCAGAGGGCCAGACTAAATGCTCTTTTTGATTTCTTTCCATTCTAATAGTTTGTGATGCTATAGAGACTGCCCGGTTATTTTTTTTAAAAAAAATCCTTAGGCACCAGTTTGATTTTCTGGATAAATATTGCAGGCTATTATCCTGCCATATTCTTAAATCAGCTGCTTGGAGAAAGGGATGTTGTTGAGCTTGAAAAGCCCCTCTGCTGTTGTAGCCTCCTTGTACAAACCATAACATAGAGAGCTCTTGGCTTTCTTCGTAGACGGCAGAAGAAGGCCATTGAGAAAAGTACTTTTGTTGCAGCTTTGGCAGCACAAGGACAGCAGGAAATACTGCAGTAGCTTTGCTAGATGCTTCTTCTTTCCTTATTCAACCACTATTTTTTTATATTTATATTTTTATATTTTAATTCCATTTATATCCCACCCTTCTCCGAAGACTCAGGGCGGCTTACAAGCTTAGCAGTAGCCTTCATTCTATGTATATGCCTGCTTATTAGGGCTTTCACACACACCCCAAGCGGCATTATTACAAAGTCAGCTTAATTGCCCCCAACAATCTGGGTCCTCATTTTACCTACCTCGGAAGGATGGAAGGCTGAGTCAACCTTGAGCCTGGTGGGATGCGAACCTGCACTAATTGCAGGCAGCTGGTGTTACTTAAGGAGGCATTAGCCCACTGCTCCACCAAGGCTATTAATGGTGATTAAGCTGTCATCCCAGAAGCCGTGTGTGTGTGTGTGTGTGTGTGTGTAAAAAAGTCAAGATGGCAGCTGGGACTCCTCAACCACACCCCTCTCCTTTCTGCACATGTGTCAATATCACTGAGAGGTCTAAAGGAGTAGTAAGACTCCTATTGCATGGGTACAGCTGCCTTCTTAATCTTTTTGACCGTTTTTTTGGGGGGGCGGCGGAAATTACATTCAGTCTTATGTAGTGGCCCAAGGCTTGCAGCAACAATGTGTGTCTAGCCACATACAAAAAATGTGTTAGAACAAAGCAAAATAAACCAAACGAAATCAGTCAGTCATTTAGCCAATCAATCAATCAATCAAACAAAGGCCTCCTTAATTTACAGCATCATTTATGCATGTTTGTGTGTGTGTGTGTGTGTGTGTGTGAAAAGACACACACAGAGAGAGGATAGAGATAGATACATAGATATGATGATGATAGATACAGAGAGAAAGAAAGATTTGTCTTGATATGGAGATGCTTATGCTTTAATTTATGCTATTGAGTGAGTTTTTTAAATCTAAATGTATGCTTCACCAAGGTCATTTTTATATATTTGTTATTATAGGCTATTGTTAATCAACAACATATACACCTGTGGTAATAAATACATCAAGAGGTAGCATGGCTCCAGAGACATTAGTGGCAAAATGAGAAATAGTCCTGAGCAGTAGCAATCACTCAACCTGCATCACTGTGTAGCAGGGGTGTCAAACTCACAACGTCATGTGACGTGTCACGACGCATCACAACTTTTTCCCCATTACTAGAGCTGGGCTGGGTGCGGTTTCGGCATGAGGCATCCGGCCCGTGGGCCGGTAGTTTGACACCCCTGCTGTGGAGGATTATAATATCCAGCTTTACAACTTCCAAGTGGCCACACTGGCAATACAGAATCTTCCCCCCATAATTATTCCAGTTGATTATCGTGACAAACCCCCCAAGTACTAGTATAAAATTTTTTCTCTTGCCCCTCAACAAAAGCTTCTCTCTTTTTCTCCAGTTTTTCTTTTCTTGAAAAAAGAAACTGGGTCTTTTTTTTTCTTCCATATTTTTTTCTTTCTACAAGGAAGTAACTCTGGTTGTTAACATTGTCCAACTTCCATCCAATGTCCAACAAGACTTGTTTTATGGAGTATCTCCCAAGTTCCCTAATGGGAAACTCTGAAATTCTGGTATGTTTTTACTCCCTCTTCCATAATGTTCATCTATCACAGGACTCTAAATTCCAAACTCTTTTTTGACAGCTCTGTAGCTCTTCACCAAAAGAAAAAAAAAAGATACATTTTCCAATTCTGCAGAGTTGGTTTCAGAAGGAAATAATGACTGAAACAGATTGGTGGTGTCTGCCCAGAGTTTAACTATTTTTTTGATGATTACTGGATAAATATAAACTACATTCAGACCTTCAATATCCCTTAGATCACAAGGGAGGAACAGCAGCTGAGACCCCCTTGAGACAGAGAAATCTGCCAAGTCACATCAAATCAAATCCAATTTTATTTTGATCATTGACCATATATTAAAGGCAACAAAAACCATCAACAACACACAGCATAAGGAAACTTCAAATAATCACTGATCCTATTGACCAGTGCCTGATGGGTGTGGTATGCGCTCCAGAAAAACTTGGCAACTCTCACATTTGTTTCATCATGCCCAACAGATTGAAGACAAAGTAATATAAAATGTATCAGACTGACCTTGATATTTTATTTCAAAGGAAATAGATTCTCTGAACCAATAGTCTCATAAGAGTTATAGTGGAGCAAAACGCACCGATTGTTGTTTCAATCGCCACTGAATTAGATAAGCATTGCATCTTTAAATATGTTAACTTCATTTATTTTTCTCTTGCGATGGCCAGACTAATGTACATGGAAACAGCCAAATAATATCATTCTGAGAAATGCTGGAACAATGAACTGATATAAATTGGTAGCTAGCCGATTGCTACGACTCTGCATTTTTATGGCTTTTGAATTTTTATGTTTTTAATTGTGCATTGCCCAGAGTCACTCTTGGAGTGAGATGGGTGGTCTCTTAATCTTGATAAAATAAAATAAAAACAAATAAACAGACTGATTTTGTTACTGTGCTCTGATCAATGTCAAGGGTCCTCGAACTAATCTTCAGTTTTGTACATTCAAAAATTGTGCTTATAACATCTAAAGAGAAAACATACCAGAACAGTATATTATCTGTGATATCCAAATAGTGATATTTGGATAAGTGAAACAAGTTTTCTTTCCCAAAACTGCAGGAGCTATACCGTGCAGGTAAAAAGGTACTCAGAACTGTTTATCTGTATCTCAGTGCAGTATTTATTTATTTAGTGTATGTTGATGTTGCATTAGCCAGGAGACTACAGTGTTAATACAAAGTAGTTGTTTGGCTGCCGAAAATTGCTAGTCTATTCAGTTCATGCTTGTGCACTATTCAGAGTACCCCACAGGGGGTAAATGAGCACCACACTCAGAAAAGTCTGCAGTGGTGGCTTTTCCCACCACCAATGTCACCTCACATTCGGGCAGGTCCAGCACTAGTTGAATTTGTATGCCGTTCAAAGCACCATTTCCCCCCACTGAAGTGGTACCTATTAATCTACTTGCATGTAACATGTTTTCGAATTGCTAGGTTGGAAGAAGCTGAGGCAAATGACAGGAGCTCACTCCGTCATACAATGCTTGGGTTTGAACTGCTGGAGTACAGACCTACTTCAGTGTCTTTTAAGCCACTGAGCCACCATGTCTCTCACCTCATTGCAACAGCTGAATTGAAGAAACAGATGTGGAAGAAAGAGCTCTGAAATTTTACTGGGCTGATTTCAGATGGCTAACTTTTTATATGGTCCCAATAATCATCTATACAACAATTGGACATAAGATTGTTCTTAAAGAACTTGATTGATATAGGTAAAATTTGGGCCTCTTTAGAGTGGAAGAAAGATTGAATGACATCTGCTGTCCTTTGAGCATTTTGCAAAGTGTAAGTCAAATGTGCATTGTGAGATACTGAGGTCTGGAGAATAACCCCAAGGTGCTTGAAGCATTTGACTTGTTCCAGACAGAAAAAAAGCTTAAAGTTCTACTCAAACTTATTGGAGTTTGTGAAAAGATAACAGCATTGTCAGCACATAAGAACATGAAGGCAATTTCGGCAGGTGATCATTTGGGTGAGAAATTTGTTTTGCTTCTTCCCGTTTCCCCAGTCTAGATATAACTTTCCTTCATCCCAGATCAACATGATTCTATTTAAAAAAAAAATAAAATAAATCACATTCATGGAACACAATTTGTGTACACACTTGCCCTTGTGTGGACGTTATTGTGTGCAATTTTCCTGACTTGACTTTTGTAAGCCATTTTTCTCAATATTTATATTTATATTCATAAGCGATTGTAGAAAGGAGCAGGAAAAATCAGAGGTACGTGTTTCATAAGTCATTGCTTTGGGGTTGAGGTAACATACTCAAGGGGGGCAAATTAAGAAAAGTCCATTTAGGAGAATATTTGTAGCTCAGGGTTGAAATCAGGGTTACTTGGTGCTCTTGGAGTGCACTGATGATGTTACCTAATCTGGGTAATGAAATGTCTACAAGAAAACAGCCAAGCTCAGAGAGCACCAAGGACCCCTCAAAATTCCATTTCAAATGCAAATCACGTACACTGAGTTCTCGTTCCTAGCTCCAACTTTCTGTCATTCCTGAGGTGAAGAGCAAGCAATAGTTTAGAAGACTGATCTGAAACGGTATTCAACATCTTCCACCAACAGGGTCTGGGGTGAAAGTAGGAGGTAAAAAGCCAAGTATAATCATGTGTTCAAACTCTTCTCCTTTGTCCCTGGATTAACAACCCATACAAAGGAGTGAGGATACAGCCACATGTCATACTCACCACGTTGGCCCTTTGCCTTCTCTCCAGATACTCAGGTCTCGTGTTTTCCATTGGATCAATGATTTTCAAACTTGGCAACTTTTAAGATGTACAGACTTCAACTCCCAGAATTCTCCAGCCAGCATGGAGAATTTGGGGAGTTGAAATCTATACATTTCAAAGTTGCCAAGTTTGAAAAACATTGCATTAGATTTTTTTCATAATAAAGTATCTAGAAGGTGGTTATTTTAAGAGTTGGAAAATGATATATGTGGAGGAAGAGAATGAGACCCAACATTTTTAGGCTAACATATGTAGTATAGGTCATTTAAAAGGCTGATTTTTACATACATATATACATGAAATGGAGATGAACTTGCACCCTAGAGTCAGACATGACTGGACAGGGAATATTTATATGTATACATATAAGTATACATATTCTTTGTTCAATCATGTTCAACTCTAGGGCACAGTGCTCATCTCCATTTCTTGGCCAAGGTAGCCAATGTTGTCTGAAGACATTTCCATGTTCATATGGCCAGCAGGGCCATATGCCAAAGGTACACAGAATACTGTTATGTTCCCACCGAAGTGGTACCTATTTATCTACTCACATTTGCATGCTTTCAAACTGCTAGGTAGGCAGGAGCTGGGGCAAGTAACAGGAGCTCGCCCCATTGCACAGTGCTCAGATTTCGAACCCAAGCTATCAGCTTTCCTGCTGACAAGCTCAGCATCTTTAACTGCTGAGCCATAGCGTGTGCGTGTGTTTGTGTGTGTGTATGTGTGTATATGTATATCATCATCATTTTAGCCATTGTCTATCCACTGCATGATGAAGGCCTCTTCCGTATGTTTCCAACCCACACATACATACCTACACACACACACACAGAGACAGACAGACAAAAATGTATATACACAATTTCAGTAAGGGCTTTTCCACCTTTCCACCTTAACCTGCTTGTCTCTCATATGTAAAGCAGATGGAAATAAAGTTTGTCCAGCAAGAACTTTTATGAATTTCACTCTCTTCTGCCACTTGGGTTGCCGTAATAATCTGGTGTTGTCTGATCTAAAACCATAGCCCTGACCAATCAAAGCTCCATTTGATTCATAGGAAGGAATCAACACTCCATTTTAAGCACACATCTGCAAATCTCTTGGTTTTCCCTTTTCCATGATACTCCTTCATTCATTCTAGAACAGGGGTGTCAAACTGCTGGCCCATGGGCTGGTTGCATCATGTGGAGGCCATGCCCAACCCAGCTCTGGCAATGTGAAAAAAGTCAAGATACGTTGTGACACGTTATGTGACACGAGTTTGACACCCGTGTTCTAGAAGCATGTCTTGACAAAAAAATATGAACCAATAATTCTGGTTACTTCACTCTAGAACATAGGTGTCAAACTTGATCGTGTCACATGACATATTGTGACGTATCATGATAATTTTGGCCTTTGCAGAGCTGGGTGGGGGGCATGGCCTGCATGTGATGCATCCAACCCACAGGCCACCAGTTTGACGTCCCTGCTCCAGAAGGACATGCAGGGTGGGGTTTTATTTTATTTTTTTCTTGGGCCTTAGACAGCCTGCCTTCATTATTAGAGTCTCTTGGCTAGAGCTGGTGGTTATGTCAGTTAGGTACCAAGTGGCTTACCTTGTCTGGTAGCAAAATCAGTGTGTTATAACAGCTCCTCTCTATGATAATTTATGCATCTATGAACTTTATGCCAATAATTACTGCATATGTTATATGATTATTTCATAAAATTACATGGCACTGTAAAATAACTGCACATGATGTATTTAATTTTCAACTTATATCGCCCCCCAAAAAACATGGAAGGAGCTACAATAATCATTATTTTCAATTTTATATACTTAAGTGGTTGTATGAAAAAGAGAGCGAGAAACCCCTTCCAAATTACATAGTTCTAATGTGTTAATGGTAGCATAACATGTCATTACATTATGCAACATAATTTCAAGGATATTATAGATGGCTAGCCTTTAGAAATTTCTTGTCCTTATTAGATGGTATTCATATTTCAAGCCACAGTTTGCTTAATGCACCTATTTAACCTTGCTATTTCTACTTACCCCTCTAGACACTTGCAGAAGTTCATGCCCAAGACCAGAACCATTTACTGGAATGCTAACTGAAAATTAACGGGCCTTCATTTCCCTGCAGTTTCTTCACTGAAGGCATTCTATTCAAGTCAGAGAAATAAATGTCCCATAAATAAATAGACACTTAGTCCTCATGGAGAGAAAAGGCTGTTTAGCAACATCAATTGTAGCTTATACAAAGTGCTCAGTTCCTGAGAGTAATTCAACTTTTTTTGTAATGATTCCTTGAGTCATTCCACGTTTGTTCAAAAGCAAAATCCAGTTAGAACTGCAACGAGGATATAATTTTATTTATTATAAGTAGTATTATCCATCGGTCACAACTTGGCGACTTAGATGTAAATCATAAATAAAGAGTATTGATCCATTCATTGCCTGTGGACTTGAAGTGAAATGTGTGTGTTTTCCCTAACTTTTGTTCAGAAATCCAGGTGGAATTTGGGATTTAGCGTTCTGTAATGGGTGCCCTGACTTTTGTAGTTGAATCTCTTGTTATTGGTTTTAAAGTTGCTTTTGTTCATGATGTATTTCTTGTAAGGATTTGGAATGGGATGCCCTAAAAGGTGAGTTAAACAATAATTTAAATAAACAGATAAATCTAAACAAATGGCAAAGCATATTAAAGGTCTCTGGATACCTGGATACCTATAGACCCAGGATGTGAATCTGGATCTAGAGCACAGGTGTCAAACTCGTGACGTCACGTGACGTGTTGCGACATATCGTGACTTTTTTCCCATTGCCGGCAATGGGGGTGGGCGCGGTTTTGGTGTGATGCATCCGGCCTGAGGGCCGGCAGTTTGACACCTCTGATCTACAGCATATTATGTACAGAGCTGGAAATGATGTTTCCTTCACCCTTCTCACCGCTCCTTAGCCCTAAGGATATTGAGTAAACCAGCTCTTATATACCATCATCAGTGCGTTTTCCAGTCCAAGATGAGGAAAATAAGGAAGGATCAGGTTGCAAGCCAGGATACCTTCCGTAGGCAGCGGCCTTCACTGGGTCTCAGAAAGACCAGCAAAGAAGGAGAAGGTTAGGGTAGGTGATCTCTGCACCAATGGTGGTTGTGGAGGAAAGGAAGCAGGAGGTGATGGGTCAGTTGCAATCATGGAGAAGGAGAAGGCTCAGAAGAGGAAGCAGTGGCAGGGATTTGGCCCTCCGGCAACCATGTCGACTATACGTGTAGCCTAAGGTTATCTTCAGGTTCAAAGAACAACAACAAAAGATTTGAAAAAAGTTCCCCTCCTACCATCACCCGCAGAAGAATCTAGATATCACTGTTATAGATATTAAGTTGATGTTGAATTTAATTACGGCAGCGAGACTTTTAGTAGCGCAATATTGGAAGAAGGAAGAACTGCCGACTATAGAAGAATGGACTTTAAAAGTTTCTAACTTGGCGGAGATGGCAAAGATTTCAGCGTATTTGAAAGATCAATCGCAACAGAGATACACTGTGGAGTGGAAGAGATGGATTGATTACATCCAGAATAAATATGGGACTAAAAAGTTTCACTTAGCATTTGAATAAGTAGCAGATTTATATGATGTATAATCAGCTTGTAGTTATTTTACTAAGAGTTAAAGTGCGATAGAATTTAATATTTTATTGTTGTTTGCATATTTTAGATTATGTTTGTTTGTATTTTTATACCCTGTATTTAGCTCTGGGAAGTCGGGGAGGGGGGAGGGGAGGGGAGGGTTGGGGAGGGCTGGGGGGAGGGGAGGGGGAGGGGGGGTTTGTATTCTAAAATGTATTCTAAAACTTTTCAATAAAAAAAGAATCTAGGAAAGGAGAGACCATCACAAAGCAACAATTTATAAAAACTATATTATTTCTACCCAGGAAAAAAAAAAGAGAATCGTGAAGGAGGCCCAACATGCTTGACCAATATGTTAATGTATCGGTTGAGCAGAATATTTGTAGCTCAGGGTTGACATGAGGGTTTCTGAGCTTGCTTGTTTTCTTGCAGGCGTTTCATGACCCAAACTAAGTCATCAGTGCTAATCACTAGCAAAATAAGGGGATGTGCTAGTCACTAGCACTGATGATATTACTTAGTTTGGGTCATGAAACGTCTGCAAGAAAACAAGCAAGCTCAGAGAGCACCAAGGACCATTCAATAACCAATGTATTATTTTCATTTCCTTATAACTAATTACCATTTATTTATGATTATCCTTCCTTGCTGTTGGGGCAATCTGCAAATTTTAATCCATTTTGTGTTAGTTTTATCCCTAAGGCCACTAATGAACATGCTGAAATAATGTTAAACCCAATTCCTAATGACCACTCCTGGTTGTTAGAGACAACTATATTTATAATTTCCTGCAGGGGGTCAAAATCTGCAAGATTGGGGGTGCAAAATTACAATAAAAGCTGCACCTTTTGTACAAGCTGACGATATAAACATACGAAATAAGCGCGGCTCGAATCACAACACCACAGTCGTGATTGCAGGGGTTTGGGGTTTTTTTTGCCTCCTCCTCCTCCTCCAGGCCCTCGCTGGAAATACTCCTTTCTTGTTATTTTATTTGCCCATAGTTTTCAGTGTTACTATTGACTACGATCTAATCTAGGGGGAAATAATAATAACTTCCACGGCTGAATGCATTTTACAAATCTCAACCCATCTCACATCGAAAGCGACAGTAATAGCCAAATGAGCTACCTGTCATCTGCTTCGTTTCTCAATTAGTGCTGACAACTGTTGTATTATTCCAAAGCAGGCAGTGCTTCATAATACTTTGGTGGCTAGCTCTGAACACAGTCCAGCAAACATTTAGCAGTTTTGAAGCCCCAAAGGGATTAATTCCGAATAGACCGCACTCGCTTTCGTTTGCTCATTCAGAGATGCAAATTCCAGATGGGCAGGTAGAGTTTTGTACCCAGCATGACACAAACACTCAGAAGCCGGCTTACAGCAGTGGCTCCAAATAGCAGCCTCAGAGCAACCAAATATAAATAAATAGATATACGCAAACCTACAACAATGTGCTTAGTTGAGAAAGCCATCCATACGGATGAGATTTTCCTGCAACGCTTGTGGCGTACTTGTATGTCTGCCTGCAAACCATCTGGTATCACCCAGGTACATAAAGGTAAAAATTGGTCATGATGTTATCATGTGCATGTCATCGTTCTTGCATCATTGTGGCTTAGTAATTAAGATGCTGGCTTAAAAAGCAGGAGACTATGAGTTCTACTCCCACTTTAGCTATGAAAACCGGCTGGGTAACTTTGGGCCAGTCACTCCATCTCAACCCAATTCACCTCACAGGGTGGTTATTGTGTGAAAAAAATAGGAGGAAGAAGAAGTATAAGGCACGTTCACCGCATTCATAAAGTAATATCAACATGTTATTTACTATATAAAAATTCTAATAGCTGTATTCACTGCCACTACCACTTCTCATGACTGTTCGATGGCATTTTAATATTGTATTATTTTTCAGTGTAAGCTGACAAATGATTTTGATTTTGTGGGCTCCTGAGAGAGTCTTGGGGGATCTCCCCAAAGGTTCACACTTTGGAAAACACAGATCTAGATGATAAAGTAGTGACAAAGGATTAGTTACTCCTCACAAGAATTAGTAAAAATATGGTAGGTAAAGCATATCAAGGGCTTGATCGTGGCAGCTTTGGACTGGATCCCAAGGGGCTGCCTGATGCAACAGTCACAAGTAATGGCTTCTGCATTGTAAAAGGAAATGGGAACATTGCTATAATTTAGGCCTATTAAACTGCTCAAAGTAAAATCAGAATTAAATCAGCTCATAAAGTTCCTGAATCTTCATTGTATTCAATGACTTAAACAGCTCTCTAAGATTGCAAGTCAACATTTACTTCAAAGTTTAAAAAATACCAGCAAATAGAGGAAGCAAACCAACAGGATTACAAGCCTGCAATATTACAAACGTTCTCTTGAGAGTAAGCCCCAGTGAACCAAATATTTGCTTCTGAATAAACCAGGGGTCTTGAAACTTGGCCCTTTTATGACTTGTGGACTTCAACTCCCAGAATTTCTCAGCCAGCTTGCAATCTTACCCATACTTAGGTGAAAGTTATTTCTGCTAAATTCACTTCTGAGTAACATATAAAATTATACTTTCATTAGAGAGAGAAAAAAGAAACTCACTAGTTACTGTTTCAGACATTCGTACAAGTGGATAACCTTGGGAAACAATATTTTTGTAAAAAAAAACCAATATTTTTGTAATAAGATATTCTTGGATATACTGTAGATATATAACCTGTGGGGTCCTTGTTTCTCTTTGAAGTTGTATTCTTGCAGACGTTTCATTACCAGACTAGGTAACATTATCAATGCTACTAAATATATAACCTTTTTGAAGCTGAGGACCATCCTGTGAAAAGTAGATGACATAAGAATGAAGCAATAGGCTGGATCAGGTCAGAAATCAAATATGATCTACTCTGAATTCAATTAAAATTATATTAAATAAATTCAATCAGCAAAATGCTCCTAAAAATTAAAAGTTGCTGATATATTTTGGAAAGGTTTGGAAAGAGAACAAAGCTCGGATTTGAGAAGGGGGACGATTGCTGTCCTGGGGGCCCAAGTTGCACATTTCAGGCATAGGAAGAGATTTGCTATTCAGGGAGTTTTGATGTATAAAATAGTAACTGAATTAAGGGTCAAAAAAGATAGATGGATGTGTGTCTATAATTTGATTTGAATGTGATCAGAAGCTTGAATGGTTCCATATAGGAAATCAATGGAAACCACCACACCATGACAAATGCTTTGAGACCATTTTCCTCCTAACATTTAAGTCGGTGGACATTTTCCAGCTCATTCCAATATTTATGAATAATGCACTACATTCTTTTAAATGCTTTCCCACTCCCACACTTTCGCTCCCAATCTTAATTATAAAGGGATAATAATTATAGTAATTAGCATCTGCACTTCTACCTCATCGCTCATCAGATAGCCTCAACATCTACAGCATTTAACGGTGGCACGTAGGGTTTGATATATAAGGGGGCTGTGGATGTCGAATTCAATATGCTAACTGACAGCTCAGTTACTGAAACATCGTCTGAGACTTCAGGCTGCTAACTCTTTCATATCAAAGTAATGCCATAATACTACACACGGATGAACACAAAAGACATCTACAGGGAGGGATTATAGTTCAAAGAGTATATATGTGTGCATATATGACCTCTGGCATCTCCCTACAGTAGCCATAAAAGATATGGATGAATACCAAAAAAAATAATAATTCATAGAGCTGGGGTGGTTTTCCTAGATGAGATGTGGAAAAGCCGCGATTCATAGGATGGGTCCCATCAACTTTTCATACGTCCATTTCAAGGGTGCCAGTTTTACAAGTTTGAAGGAAAGGGTACAGCATGCAGGTAATCCTCTTTGCAATTGCCTTGTATGGCAACCATTCACAATTGTGACTGTGATGAAAAAGAAACTCCATGACCAGTCCTCGCATTTACAACCTTTGCAGGCCTCTAAAGCAAAGGGAAGTTAAAGCAAGGTCATCGGCACAATCATGGTTTCACTCAGCAACCACTTTGGTTCATTGGGTTTTTTAAAATTAGTTTTTAACTTAATATGTATTGATTTTATGGGCATGATGTTTAATTGGTTTTTAATGGTTTTTTAATTTTTGTATCTGATTTTTATTGTGTATTGCCCTGTTCACCGCCCTGAGTCCTTCGGGAGAAGGGCGGTATAGAAATCAAATTATTAAATTAATTAAATAACCCAGATGCCGTCCCCAATCATGATGGCTAAACAAGGACTACTGCTGACTATTTTACATTAAACTTCCTAACTCTTCTCAGCTGATTCTTACAAAAAAAAACAAAAAAGAATAAAGTCATCCCCAGACCTTATTGTGACCTAATCACTGCAACTTTCCTTAAGTCCCGTGGTCTAACTTTCAGCTTACACTATACTTGGTCTGACCTCAGAGTGAGAAAGTAGGGACGACAGAGTTGTACAGCTATCCTTTTCCGACTAAGATCAGCGAAGATTTATGCACAAGTGTATATTAAAGAAATCAAAAGCTTTATTCATGAAATTCACGCCTTTCGGTGGAACAGCACAAATACGAAATAGGCTTTTAACCTTGCCCTGAGTGTTTTTCCTTGTTCCGCTGAATTCTGTATTCTTTTGAGATGCTTTTCTGCTTTTCTACATATTGTTTTATTTTCATATTCATCACCTGATTTTCATATTCTTGGCTTCTGTTTTTTATTGTGATTTCATTTTTGTTGTATGTATGCCTTGACAGTGGGTCAGTATTATCTTCAGCATTGTTGGCTGAAAATGTAGGCACATTATATGAGTTGCTTTTGGTTTAATACAGCTGTATTAATTTATCTGACCTGAAGAATGTTATGCTGCCCATTATCTGGTTGGCTCAGAGGCCTGAAAAGTATGTATTGTTATAATGCAGGAAGTTTGGTGGTGAGATTTTTGTTGTTCTTTGTAAATTTATTTATGTATTGTATCTGACAGTTTACCCCTCAAACATCTTTATGTGTATTCACATTGGTCATTTTGTCAAAGTTCCTTGCCTTCTACAGGTAGTCCTTGACTTACAACAGTGACCATTCAAAGTTACGATGGCACTGAAAAAAGTGACTTAGGACCATTTTTCACACTTATGACCATTGTAGCATCCCCATGGTCACATGATCAAAATTTGAATGCCTGGCAACCCATTCATAATTATGGCAGCTGCAGTGTCCCAGAGTCATGGGATTTACCTTTTGCAACCTTCTGACAAGCAAAATCAACGAGGAAGCCAGATTCACTTAACAACCGTGTCACTAACTTAACAATTGCAATGATTCACTTAAAAACTATGGCAAGAAAGGTCATAAACTGGGGGGAAATTCATTCAACAGATGTCTCACTTAGCAACAGAAATTTTGGGCTCAGTTGTGGTATAGCATCCATTACATTTAATCCCACAATATATTATATCCCATCTTCGACACGGCTATACATAATTTTATAAAGATAATTGATTCTGGAAAAAAATCTCTCCCAAATGTAAGACAGATATGATTATGAAATATTGTTGTTGTTAGCTGCGAAGTCATGTCTGACCCATCGTGACCCTATGGACAACGTTCCTCCAGGCCTTCCTGTCCTCTACCATCTTCTGGAGTCCATTTAAGCTCACGCCTACTGCTTCAGTGACTCCATCCAGCCACCTCATATTCTCTGTCGTCCCCTTCTTCTCTTGCCCTCAATCTTTCCCAGCATTAGGCTCTTCTCCAGTGAGTCCTTCCTTCTCATTAGGTGGCCAAAGTATTTGAGTTTTAGCTTCAGGATCTGGCCTTCTAAAGAGCAGTCAGGGTTGATCTCCTCTAGGACTGACCAGTTTGATCGCCTTGCAGTCCAAGGGACTCGCAGGAGTCTTCTCCAGCACCACAGTTCAAAGGCCTCAATTCTTTGGCGCTCTATGAAATATTAATTTTTGGCAAAGTTATCAGAATCACCATTATGCTTGAAATTTCTGTGTAGTATTCTCTTAGGATTTATTTTACTAGGTTACAATAAAGCACCATAAGAATTTTAAAAGGGAAACCTAGAAAAGCCACCTCCTTTTGAAGATGAAGTATATACTTAACATACTAGGATCATTTTTTTTCTTAAAGTGGAAAAACTGAGGAACTAAAAATCTTGGGGGAAAAACTGCAACGTTAGTTGCTTTTAAGTCTCATTCATTTTAATGGATACGTTCAGCCTGATCTTAAGAGGCTAGTCTTATCCATATTTGCTTAGGAAGAAAGTTCCAATGAACTCCATTTATTTTTAAATGAAAACCAGTGATATTGGGCAATATATTTCTCTCATTAGAATCTATGGGACTTTCAAAAATCCCATCCAGTCCCCTTGATCAGAAGTAACTTTGGTGAAATCTGCTCTCTGTTTTTCTTTTATTCCTCTAAAAGTAGCTTCTGTTTTTCAACCTCATTCTCAGACTGATTTATAGAGAGAGGGAATGTCGTGTTTTTGAGTGTACATATTTGTAGCAAGATGTCAGAAGAGGAGATGGTACTGTTTCCTCCTCCTCCTCCTCCTCCTCTTCCTCCTCCTCCTCCTCTTCCTTCTTCTCCTTCTCCTCCTCCTCCTCCTCCTCCTCCTCCTCCTCCTCCTCCTCCTCCTCCTCCTCCTCCTCCTCCTCCTCCTCCTTGTTATTGCCCTGTCTGAACTGAAAATACCTTTGCAAACTCTCTAGGTGTCTCCCCTAGGAATCCAATTGAAGAGTAGGCACCCAGGAAAACTGCAATTCATAGAAAATAATAGTAGAATCAAAGGCTTTCTTTTCCATCCATTCCTCATCAATCTTGTAACAACAGCAAGCTTCAGAATCCACAGAGAAGGGTTCCATTAACCTATTCTTCCTTACCATAAAAATGGAGACAATTTCTTTTCCATCAGATTGAAAGTTGATGATGATGATGATGCAGAAGAAATCTTAGGTATTGCACAAATTAGAAGCATCACTCTATAGCTCAATCTGAGTAGAATATGTCAGAATCCATCCCAGGGTGTGGAGTTGATAAACTTACTAGAAGCCTACCGTTCCAGGAGACTTCAATCTATGTTACATTTATGGCCCAAAATTTCACCAGGCTACCTTCCACGAAGTTAACTTTCTTGTGCTGAGTTTCTATGACATGCCTGTGAAACATACTGATTCCTTTTATGATTTGCAGTCGTTCGATGAGTAGAAAGTGAAGTTGAGATGAGAATGAGTGAAAGGAATTGTTCTCACAAAATTTATTTTTAAAATAGCCACCACTGATGGCAATCTGGCCCACCCCAAGTTTCTTATTTCATGCTCTTCAAGGTCAACGGGGTGTGTTCCAGTCATCCCAAGAGGGCTTTGAAGGAAAAAGAGTGGCAGGAGTTTAACACACTGTCGTTTGACAAAGCCTCCTGAAGTATAACATGGCCTTGCTCTTTGCAAAATTCCTTGTTACATATTCTAAATTATGGATAACTCCTGTAATCCTGCCAAAATATCTGAATCAGGATTAAAAATAAAACATTCAACTTGAAATGTGTGAATGATTTTGATTTGCTGATAATGCCTTGTGTGGTTAAAGTCACATTCGGTGTTGACTTGTAACACATTCATTCCTTGAACTTAGATATTCTTCAAGTTCTCTTAAAACTTTTTCAGGAGACATTGCTACTAGCCAAATTGAATTTGCTTCCCGAAGCTACAGAGATAAAGCAGGACGCAAGCAAATTAGGGCTGTTTAATAATGCAGCTAACAAACATGATTGCTCACAAAACTTTTCCTTCGTTTGAAGGACTAAGATTATGTTGAGTGGATTTAATTTCTCAGACAGCTCAAGCTAAATGAACTCACGCAGCATTTCAAAAAGCAGCGCTGTCAGCTTGGAGCTTCAGGAAAATCACACACTGGGAAATGTACAGCTGCATGCAACCAGCTAGACATTGTCAAATGAGCCAACAACTGCCACCTCCAATTGGTGGTTTGAGGGTTGATGCTTCTGATCCCGGAGATTGCAGTGTGCCCACCAAATCACTTTTTTGGTACCAACCAGACTTTCTGCTTCAACTGACTTTCTGTTTCAGAAGCTTTTCATTAAAATCATAATAACAGGAAGCTGCCCTGCCACAAAGTTAAGCAGAAGCTTCTACTTTCAAAGAAAGTATGTAGGTTCCCCTTGGTCCCAAAGCATTCTCATAAAATAACAATGTTAGGAACTGTGCTTGATCTGAGTAAGTGCCCTCAGCACAGAAAAAAGGCTAAAGTAAGCACCAGAGTAGAGAGCAGAAGAACAGAGATGGACACAAAGAATATCCTGACTCATTTGACTTCATTGTAAATAGTGATTTATTTTGGAGGCGGGATGAACTTCTGGTGAAGATTGTGGCGAATGAGAAGTCTCCATGGGAGCAAAAATGGCACTGTGGTAAGATTGGTGGCTAGACTTTCTGGCTAACAAAGTGACTCCAGATAAAAAAGATTGTGAAATCACCCACTTGCATCCAGACAACTGCTCCTCATGAGTAAACTGCAGGAATTGAGGTTTCTGTGAATGAGTGGAGTGATTGGGAGTTGATGGATTTCTAGCAAGCTCACAGCCACACTATACCCTTATGAACATAAAGTCCTGCCTAACTTCATTTCTTAATCACTTTTGGAAATTGCTTATTAACTGCTTCTCAGCTATTAGGAATCTTTCGATTGACAAGGTTGATAACATGCAATGGGTGATTTTCCTTTATTCCTTAATGAAGAAAGCTTTAAAGATAAGTTTAAGGCTATTTTTAACAACACGTATTTTCAAATAAGCAGCAAAAGGGTGATTAGAACATTGATTTTGGAAAGTTATCAATGGTCTGATGGATTTGAATTAAGATTTTGAAATTAATTATAACAATGTTTCCCATGGGAAAAAGCTGTTGTTTTGGATTATTAAAAGAAAATGTGATAAGATGGGAATTTGAGTGTTGGATGCTATAGGGAGCCGGAAGAGCCCAAGATTACAATTGAATTAAAAGAATGGAGCAAAATATTTTAACCCTGGAAGTATCAGTGGATATTTATGAGCAATGGATCCAGAAGTTAAATTTAAAAGTGTCTACCATTATAGATGAAATGTGTGTAAAATATATTATGAAAAAGGAATACCTTTTACCAGACAAGATTGAGATTGATCTGAAAATTTTAAAATAATTTAAAAATAATTGACCACAAGAATTATATGGAAAAAGATACCATGCTGGACATACACAGGAAACCTACTGCTGTCTTAACAACTAAACGGGATATATAAATAACAAGCTGAGTGACCTGGATAATTTTCTGATATAGATTTACAAAAGAGGCTTATTTTGTGAGAAAAAAAAATGAAAAGAAAACAAGCTCTAGGACATTATTTGAATGGATTAAGACCATGATTGTTAAAAGTAAAAAGAATTAATATAAAGTGAGTTTATTTGATCAAAGTTAAAATAGATATACTATTTTTGGGAATCCTGAATGGACTTTTGCTGACTAGGACTGAATTATGAGATTACCACTAAACAGATGGCGAATTGTTTTATCTTTTTTACTACTGAAGTGGCTGAAGGACCACGCTGGGACAACAGGCTGGCTAACAAGGTTTATTTGGGAGCAAGGCAAAAGGGTACAGGCTTGTTCGGCTTTTATAGCCGGCTGCCGGTTGGCAGGACCAATCAGGATTCAGACTTTTCGCGCCGTGCCTCTCTCGTCCAATCGTTAGTGTTGCTCTCTGACAGCTCTCTCTTCCTCGTGGCTGGCGGTTTTCTGTTGTTTTGACAGCCGCGAGCTGTCAGTCGGCTGCGCCTGCGGTCTGGCGGGGAATTTTGACAGCTGTGAAAATTCCCGCGTGTTCTCCTGTCAGATTGGGTTTACCTCATAGTTTAACGTGTTCAACATTAGTTATAAGTATTTACATTTATATACACATATATTGCAACTACAATGGTCACACTTGCTGTTTTTTGTTACATGTCGAATTGTTGTCTTCATGCAACTAGTTGCCAAAGCTTGTTCTTGAGCTGTTAAAATAAAGCCTTCAGTTTCTTTCCCTGATCTTAACCAACTCCATGTGATTTTTTTTATCAGCTTTTCTTTCTATATTCTTCAAGTATTGACTATGCATTGGCTTTTTATTCCAATTAAGAAAGCATTTTCAGTTGTTCCTTTTCTATATTCAGCCTTAACCTTTGCTGCTTTCAAAAGTTTTCCTCGATTGACTGCCTTTTTATTATTATTAATTATTATTATGTGTGAGTAATCTACCATCTAAAACTGGTCGAAACTTAATAATTCAAATCCTACCCATGAACCTAAATTGTTAAGTTACCAGCAGACTGTGAATCTTAGATTACTCACACCCAATAATTAATTAATTACATTAAATTAAACTTGATTGCCAGCTAATTCTCAATTACTCTGAGATAATATCCTTGTGTTTCAGTCTTATTACTTAAATAAATATTACTTAAATATTTCATTTTCTGTGAGAAAATTAAGACACTGTGGTACTAAAGTAATATACAGATAATAGGATAGCAAAATTTTAAAATGTTGAATAATGGATGACTATGTATACATTGTTCTTTTGATAAATATCAGTAAGGTATAAAACAATATACTGGAAACTGGAAACTGCTTAAACCATTTAAATTGATTAATTAAAAACATTCTAAGAAAATGATGAAGAATCTTTGTGTTAACTAGTCTTAACTCTGAAGGAATGTGAATGCTGGTGCTGATCAGTATTACCGTGTTAAAGACTAATAGTTTGAATTGATCCAGGATAATTAACTTTGCCATGTCATGTGGGGGGATTCCTGGGAGAAAGCAATTATGTTTGGAAGAGTTAGTGGCAAAAGGAAACTAGGCCACCAAAATGGCAGTAGCTGGACCCCATCAATGCGGACACCAGCCACAGAAAAACTTCAAAGAAGTAGTGCAAGATCAAAAGATGTGGTGAGATCTGTCCTATAGAATTATCTAGAGTCAAACACGACTGAATGGATATCGTCATCGTCATCATCATCATCATCATCATCATCATCATCATCATCATCCATGCTGTGCACTGCTTAGAACAGACATGTCAAACACAAGGCCCGGGGGCCAGATCCGGCCTGCAAAGTGGTTTCATGTGGCCCACAAAGCCATCCTGGAAACAGTGAGGGAATGGCCCCCATTGCCTTGGCTCTGGCCCAGAGACCCTCCTTCTGCCACAGACCCTCAGATCTGTCCCACTCCTGCCCAGGCCCCCATAGGCACCCTTGATGTGAACGATGTAGAGCTGGCCATGCCCACCCAGTAGGCCATATGCACTCTAGCCATGCCCACCCAGTAGGCCACGCCCACCCAGGCCACACCTACCTGGCCCCCTGAGGGCAACCGCAATGCTGATGCGGCCCTCAATGAAATTGAGTTTGACACCCCTGGCTTAGAAACTTAGTTGTTGTATTTTGAATAAAGTGAAACCGAAAATATTCTTGAAAGGTGGACCTATAAAAAAGGACATTGAATGGAATGGATAGAAAATCATAGCCTGGTGAAACAGGAACAATTGTACTTGACACGATAAATGCATGTACAATATTATGCTCATTGGCAGCAATATTTATGAGGCATTATTGATCGAATTTCCAGCAGTTCCAGGGGTTGCAAGCCAGAGGAAGGAGCTATAGGCTCTTCCAGCCAGAATTACACGTGATCCCATCCTTCTCGTCTACAAAGTCAAGTGAAGTTCTGACAAATAAACTTCCTAGGGATTTTGCTGTTGTTGTTAGCTGCGAAGTCGTGTCCGACCCATCGCGACCCTATGGACAACGTTCCTCCAGGCCTTCCTGTCCTATGAAGGTGATATTCCTCAGCCTCTGCTAGAGCCTTCTCCTGTTGCATCAATGAGCTTTGATATAGTTTATCTTTGCCATGATTGCTTCCATTCCATTTTCGAGGAAGGAGGCTCTACCCATCCTAGGTTTAATGTCTGACTTGTTTTGTCCAAGCCAGTTCAATTGTTACCTAAATGGCAACGAAGACCATCATTTATTTTCTCTAGATTCATCTGATTTCTGCATTCCAACGAGAAAACCTGGCCCAGCTCAGCTCTGTGCTCTGTTCATAATGTTTCTATCGCTGTAGTCACCACTATGGCCCCCAAGTGCTTGTTTATACTCTCAGAAGAGTGAAGTAGTCTCTCTTTCTATCCTCTTTTAATCATGCAGTTGTACCTGTTCCTGAACTCTTGACAATAAAAGACACTTAATGACATCGGCATTGTCTGTGGAACAATTGTGTGTTACTTTAAGTGACCTATAAAATTCTGATCAGAGTGGTCTGGAGAGAGTGAAAGCTGAGGTTGATAGGGCCTCTCAGAAAGCAAGACAATATGGTGACTTTCTCCAAACCATGAGAGTCAGTGTTACTCTGTTTTGCATTAGGTGGAAATGATGACCTTTGACATAGAATATTACTGCTTCTCACCACAGGGAAACATTCTTTTTCTCTCACTTCTCTATGATAGAATAAGCAAGTCCTCTTTTCTCATTAGCTGGAGGAGGATCAATGGACTGATAATTGAAGGAGAAGACAGAAAAGAATAGGAAAAAAAATAAAGATTTCTGAGCAAAGAATCTTCCTTTATTTAACTCATATGAGTTAAAATAGATTAAATGTTAGATGTTTGGGAGCACAACTCTACTAAGTCTTGCCACTGGCCAAAACTCTTGGAGGAATGCAGGTGTCCACCCCAATATCAAGTATCATTCACTGAACAATATGACAATAAATAATTATTTTCATAGATACACTCAGTTTACAGAAATGGCCTCGTTAACTTTTAGCCACATGATCAGCATTCAGCACCTCCTTCTTTTAATCTTTTAATTCAAAGCACTGCAAAGTTGTAATGCGCTTAAAGGTATAAACCCCATCGCAGAAACATTGCTAGCCAAAATGATCCCCCATCACTGTAAATGAGCTCTGAATGATTCCATAGAATTTGCAGGTCAAGATACGAGGGCAAAGAGATTTGAGCTACTTTGAGACTTGATTTTAAATTAATTCATCCATAAGTTACGATGCGGAAGCAACAACATTTTTCAGCAAGATTGGTTTAAATCATTATTGCTGGACAGGAGACAACAAGAAGAAGACCTGCCTTTTAGTTGCTGTCCAGGTATGCTGTGTAATTTATAATCCTGGAGCTATGCTCTGGATGCCATCATTCTAGTAATTTCAGCATCAGTAACTACTTTTCGCAGCAGGAGCAAATGTTGGCTCTCTAAAAGCCACTGAACAACAAACTCCCAGCCTCAGTCCACATGAACAAAAGTGAAAGATGCTGGATATTATATTCTGTAAAAATCTGAAGAGTCCCAAAATTCACAACTCTCTCTTGAGAGCCTTTTCACATTTGCGTCAGCGCGAATGTGTCTCAGCAACCTCTTTTTTTTCCTGCTGTGATCTCACAACATTGGCATCATTTAATTCCCTGCCCATATCTGAAGCAACCTTAAGTCATTTTTATCAGTGTTCAGAAGGGTTACCCCCCACACCTCACATTTTCTCTGGGATGCCATTTGACACACTTCACCAACTACAGTATGTCACAAAAGGTGTCTCCTATGGAATGGGACCAGTTCGTGATTCTTAGCTACATAGACTGGTGCAGTGGAAGAGTACAATTCTTTCAAATGGCTACCACCTGATAATTAGAAGGCAGATGTACTATAGATCAACCCGAACAACTCTGGACGAGCAGTGGTATTGGAAGGTCTACAGAATGAAGCAGGAAAGTGTTCTTCTGGAATAAAAGGTGATTGTCAATGTTTTGGGGGCACATATTTAGTTCTGGTCTGGAATAGTGCTAAACCCAAATCCAGAAGAGGCCTGCCAATCAGTAGACATCTGCTGAACATCAGATTCCCTTTTGAAGGAACCCATGCAAAATATTTGTACCAATTCAGATTGAGTTTTGATAGGGAGCTAAATCTGCCAGTCTAACCATCTCTTAAACTTCACCCACCCTCTTACCCATGGTTCTTTTTCAGCTAAAGAGAACAATAGGTGAATGTTTCCTGTTAACTGAGGATGTCTGGTGGGAAGGGAGGCAAACAAAGCCATAGGAATCCACTTACCTCTGGTCTTATTGTGTCGTGAACAACATAAATAAGGACAACTCCATGCAAGGACTAGTGGTCAAGACTTTAACTCAGATTTAGTGCTAACACTGAGACTACCACTCAGCAGGCATACAGTTGTGTGGATTGAAATGATCCGAACTGAATTGTCAATTCAATTCAATTCAAATAATCAAAACAATTCAATTCAACTTAGTAAATTAATTCTATTTGATTCAGATGGCCAAATCAGACTGTCAAATCAATTCAGTTTGGCCTTCCATACTGTTCAGAAAAGGGTATCACCTGGGTTAGCAGTATTTTTGCCTTAAGCAGAAATCTCCCATAAAATAAGAAGGAACTCCCCTGTGCACCCATAGCTGAATTTGCTCGAGAGAACTGTAGGGAGGACACGGGCAATCAAACAGGTGAATAAACATCTGCTAAATCACAGGCATGGCATTGGATATGGATGCCACTGAGGGAGGCGTAGTTAGTATGAACCTTCTTCACTCTACTTAGCCTTTTGCTTATTCCAGAGAGAAATTTCTTGGTGCCATCTCAGGCAAGAACCCTTCCCAAACTGAACTAAAGTCCAGCCAATGTAACTCACCGAGGCCTATCAGGATCTTCTACTAAGATGGATGTACAATTATAATCTCAGTTAGGCTGCTGGGCTTTTCAGGAACTGAACTCAACATCTCCAAGTTTGCTGCCTTCCTAGATTTTGGAAACACAGTCTGCCTGGATCCTTGAACCAAGCTTACTAAATCGGATTCCATTGTCTGGAAGAGCTAGTCAGCTTGATCTCATCAGCTGGTCCCCAATCAGGCCAAAGAGCACATCAAAATCCACCTTTGACCTGATCTAAGTTTCCAGATCCAAGAGATCATGGCTTCAGGAAGCCAAGGAGAACAGTGAACAGGTCACTAAAGCAAAATATTGGCAAGCAGCCAATAAGGAGCCCTATATCTTCTCTCCCACCAACTGTTGGAATATCCAACTTTCTCTCTTATGTTGGTTTCTTTGCTTAGCCCAGAAAATGGTTCTTTTTTGGAGAATGAGTGTGTGCGTGGGGAGGCAAATGCATTACCTTGTAAATTTCTCTCCATTCATGTGGCGTGACATCTTAAACATCCTTACTTTATTTTGTGTTTATGTAATAAGAGTCCTTCTCCATACCCTGATTAAGCTGAACATTGGGCAAAGGAAATCTCTTCTTGAAACCCTCCATCTACCTGCCTTTCAACTTCTGCTTGGCTATTGGCTGAGTTGGATGGTGCTGCTCTCGGACCTTCTACGCCCTGCTCTCATTGAATGGAATAACACGTTAAATTCTCCTGAACTATCAGCTGCTTCTGATTTGAATGCCAGGTTTGCCATTAGCCCAAAATTTAAGAAAATATTTAAGAAAACATACTGATTGTTTATTAATGAGAGTTTCATTTCTGGACTCTGAGAGTGCAATAACCTGTTTAATAACCTATAGTGATAAAGGTGTCAAAACCAGCCTGGGCAAGATATGAGTTGTTAACAAGAGAAAAAAAGAAGGATAGTCTTTTTTTTTCTCACTGCAAGTAACAAGTACTTGGGACCACAAGTAGCACTGAACTGATATTCAAAAGGCAGGTTTGGGAGGGCAGAGGTCTTGATGATGATAGTTTGCTTCTTCTATTTGAAAACCCTAAAAAAATGTCTGGATTAAAATCTTTGCCAAGTAAACTTCCTCTAACTTCCTAAGACGCTTCCACAGCATCTAACACCAAAGAGGAGACACTTGGGATTCTCCTCGTAGACTGGCAATGAGCAGCTGAGCAAAGAAGGATCCTAAAGGCTAGCACAGGATGCCAAGCTATATCCTGGCTTAATCCCAACCAGGCTGGCTTTATGTCTATGGGAAGAGTGGAGCAGCTGAGTTCTGTTGCAGACTCTTGTGACATGGAAAACAGGAAGGCAGAGATTTCTCTCCCATTCCATCAAGACCTGTCTTCCCTTTTCTTCAGTCATGAAGCAGGTTGGGATCCTAGGCAGCGGTTAAAGCAGGTGTTATATTTTGCCACCTGCCTAGAAGGTGAGCTCAGGCTGGTCAAGAAGAGCAAGGTGAAAGAGGCAGGCAATGTTTAGCATTCCAGCTGAAAAGCCTCTAGATGTTTGCTTGCCAGAATACAGGTGTGGTCCTATTTTAAAAGACAGCTTATGGCCAAATAAGTAGAAATACCAAGCAGAGAAATAAAAGGCTAAATGAGGCACTGTGGGGCCTTTTTCCTTTAACTTGCATGAACACTTTATGTGCAATTTAAATAAGGCTGCTCTAAATTGGCCCCCTGGCTTGTACTACATTGCTCCAGGATTCTCCCCTTCCTCATCCAGGCAGGATTCAGGTTGGGGGCTGCTCCAGTGTGGAGTGTAGATCATGCAAAGCAGGGCTGAGCAGAGAGAGAATTGAGGGCAGTGAAGGAATTGGTGGGGCAGTTTCTCCCATGATGAAATGCGGAGGTTAAAAATGCATAGCACAAAATTTACTCCACTTGAAGCAGAGACACAGGCTTCCCTCCAATTCCATAAATTCAGAGTTAAGATTTATTTCCTTGCTTTCAATCTAACCTCTGTTCTGGGGTGTAGGGTTAGGGGAGGGGAGGGGAGTGGAGGAGAGGAGAGAGGAAAGAGGAGAGGAGAGGAAAGAGGAGAGGAGAGGGGAAGCGAGGAGAGGGGAGGGAAGGGAAGAGGGGGTGGAGAGGAAGGGAGACAAAAGAGGAGAGGAGAGGAGAGGAGAGGAGAGGAGAGGAGAGGAGAGGAGAGGAGAGGAGAGGAGAGGGGCAAAATGGATTCCAAAGGGTTGGAGAAGCTGAAATATTTGCAAATGAAGACATCTCTATATTTCAGGCTTCGATTTGATATTTATTTCCTCAAAGTAATTCCTTTTTTAAAAAAAAGTTTGTAATTTTATTTAAGGGTAGTACCTTAATTAACATAATTAGATTGACTCCTAGATGCCAGGATTGTCAAGAAAGCAGCCTTCCTCTCCATTTTAATTCACCTTTATTTGTCTCCCTTTTAAGAGCTCTCTTGGTGAATCCCACGTCTACCCCCATCCTGATCAGCCACAAACAGGTAGAAAACGGAGAGCACTTTCTGGGATTGGAGACCCTACTTCCAAGTTGGATAACAGCATTAGCACCAAGGGCCAAACACACAAAAGCAAACAGAGCCCAAACCACTCTTAGGGGATCCCTGAGCTGCTACTCTTTGGATAAATAATAATATCACAAAAATTAAAATGGGACATTAAATGAAGAGCCAGGAAGAGGGATTTTTCAAGGGCTGGCTCAGCCATTTAGTGAGGGCTGTGTCTGTGTGTGTGTGTGTGTGTGTGCGTTAAGTGGATTTTCAGTTTGTGAAGATCAAATTTTCAGCCAGACAACAGCTCCCTGATGAAGAGGAACTATGAAAGATGGATAGTATGGAGGTTCTTTTCAATTCACTCTGGAAGTTCTCTTACTTGAATTTGTTTTCTCCTGACTCAGAATTAAGCCATCATGATCACTGGAAACCCACAATTAAACCAACTACAGCATCAAAGGAGAACTAATGTTTCTTGAAAATGTTGATTAAATTTTTTTTTATTTTTTTATTAAGGGTTTTTCCTTCACTTTTCATTTGGACTTTCTGACTCAACCAGCAGCAATAAAGTACATTTGCCAGAAGTAAGACTGTGTGTAGATCAGAGTCAAGAACTTAAAGAGGTAACAAAGACATAACAAAGTGATCTGGGAAAATATTTACATTAAGTTACCTATTATTCTTTTAAAACATCCACTATATTAACAGTTGCTGTGGATATTTTTCCACCCTACAGCATTTAATGATGAAAACACAGCTCAGAAGGATTTTTTTCTTAAAAAAAAAAAGCTGTGCATGTTAATACCGTGAGAATTGGGCAAAATCCAATTTCACTGGTTGATCTGGTCTAAAAATCAGATTCCCATTCAATGATTCCCAGCTTGGAATTGCCAATTCCATTCAAATTAAAAAAATCTTTTCTGGGCAGGCACAGTACTATCCAGAGGATCTAAATCAATTTGGAGGCATCTGGTTTGACAATATGAATCAACTTTCTGGCATGATTTTTTTAAAAAACAAAACCAAACCAAACCCGATTTATTGGAGAGATTCAATCAATCTTCAAACTAAATCTCTGAAATAAGTGAACAGCACTACTGAACTTTCCAGTTATCTGACTGGATTCTGAGGCTGCACATGACCCTTATTTCTGATAGCCCAAGGCCCTTTCAGGGTTTCCGGGCAGAACCCCCCTTCCCCCCCCCCCGCCTAGCTTCCGGTTTAAAAAATAATCCAATTAATTCCAACAATTATTTCCCATTGCTGAGTGATCCAATTACTTGGCAGCCAATTAAAAAGTTTTTCCTCGGTTACTTGACAAGAAGGGAAATGGAAGAAAACTCAGAAATGAGACTAGAAGGAGGAGTTAAGTCTTTATTTCTTTTTAGTTTGTAATTCATTCCATTCCTTTTTCACTTTTTAGTTGCAGCATAAAATTTTGTTTATTATATGCAGTTTTAGTCTCCCTGATTTTTGACTCTATCATCTATCTATCTATCTATCTATCTATCTATCTATCTATCTATCTATCTATCTATCTATCTATCTATCTATCTATCTATCTATCTATCTATCTATCTATCTATCTACCTATCTATCTATCTATCTATCATCTATCTAATTTATAAAACTGCTGATCTATCTACCTACCTACCTACTTACACAGAGAGATGCACAGACACACATTTATCATGATCTTTCTGGTAACTCATTTTTAGTTGATCATATAACTTCTCCTTCCCCCAGGGAAAGAGCATCTTCAAATTTCATTCCCTCCTTTCTCTTCCCCCAACCATCAAATCATCCTCTGCCAATTTAATGGCAACTCAAGAGTTGTAACCAGCCATCCTCCACACAAAACATCAGTATGGCTTTTTGAATCAGTCCAAGGAAAATAACCACAGAAAACAATAAGCAACGTAAATGTGTTTTTTTTAAATAATAATAATAAAAAATAGTGCAGGGTTGGACAATCTTGGGTGACATGTGGCTCTTAGCCTTATTTCATGGAGACTTTGTTTAAAAAAACAACCATTGTAAGCAAACAAATCAGATTCTTTTCACGTGGAGTCTTATCCCAGCATAATGTCTATAATGAGAGGAAAAGAGAGTATCTTCAGAAAGGACCCAGTGAGAAAGAGGTGATCCACCTTCTTTTGACATTGACCCTGCCCATTGTTTGCTTAAGCCTCACTTAAGTAGTCCCTGAAAGATTATTCCTCAAGGATCGTGGTCTTTAAAAGAAAAAAAGCTGCCTATCTTAAAACTAGCAAAATATGTAGTTACTGTAAGGACCTGCCTTAACTAGGTCTCCCAAGAAAGGAGAACTCTTGAAACAGGCATTGTTTCAAAAGGAACTTTTATTGAGAATTAGTGAGAGCAGGAAGGCAAAGCAAGGTCAGAAGATTTTGCGTGCAAAAGGTTACATCAGAAAGCGCATTCAGGTCTCCCCCCCCCCAGTATCCAACTGTCTGTTTGAAATCCAGCCAATCCATAGGTGCTAGGTTGTTTTGAAAACTTAGTGATTTAGCACCATTCTCAAGGCCTCTCTTGGTTTCATTCCCCAACGGTCCCAGACTCCGTCGTCTGGAGATAAGACAGATGTTTTCATGTGACAATTTTTTCACATGGAGGGAGGGTGAAGCAGAGCAAGGCGAATACATTCCCCCAACCAACAAGCCCCCCCTCCCAGCAGAATGGCAGGCCCCAAAAATGAACACATAGGCATAAACAATAAACAGTGGGCAAATCTATTTGAGGGGTCCTGACAGTTACATTTGATTTCATTGACCTTAAAACTATCAGTTTAGAGAGAGGGGACAGATTCTGTAGAGACTCCAGGGTTGAACTAAGGGAAGCCAGAAGAAAACTGTGCCTAATTGTAATTTCATCAAAGGGTGAAAGCAAATGAATAAATGAATGAATGAATGAATGAATGAATGAATGAATGAATGAATGAATGAATGATGCTAATCTTTCTGGGCAACATGGGCACTCTTACAGAAAAAAAAACATTTTAAAAAAATGTCCCCAGTGCTGAACACAGGGGCACTTTGCTATATTTGATCTGTATCCTTCCTCTCTATGTAGAGGACTCTCAAAGGATGTTTGTGAGCCTTTCCAGTCAAAGGATCATCTTTGGCCTCTGAAATTCATATAGGAAGCAACATTCTAAAAAGTGGGTTGATCCTCAACCAAGAAATTAGTGTATTCCAGAGGGACCAAACTGGATGCTGTTTATTTAAAGTTACGGTAATTTAATTACTTACAGTTAATATATTGGGTGGCTTGCCACACATTGAATAACTTCTCCCTTCTCTCATATTAAAAATGTCAAATTAGCCTTTTGAGTTGGGCACTGCCTGCTTTAAATGACCAAGGACAAAAGATCCCAGGAAGCATTCAAGAGATAGAACTTGGCTCTAGGGAATGAAGACGAAGCCCAGAGAGATTCTTGGAGGCTTGACTAAGTTAATTGGATGCCAGATATTTCCAGGCTGAACTCTGGGTATTGAATTTATTTTTTACTTTCAGAATTGTAAATAACTTTATGCCTGGCCCTGCCCACCTTGATTCGTGAAGTAGGGTCAATGTTATATACAATGGAATTCATTTCAATACGTGCCAGTGTCTGAAATATAGATGTAACATTGCACGGTTCTCAGTAATTGCACAGGGTAGTTAGACAATGGAGAAGCTTCTGCTACTTTTACATGAAAAACACTTGAGCGTTCCACTTCTTATATATATAATCAGCTCCTTCACTAAGGACTATATTTTACTGGCAGTTCACTGTGAAAATCACTGAAACCATGGACAACTACTTGAGATGTTCTGCTTGTACAACATATTTAAAGAAGCATAGAAGGTACAAATCAGCTCTTCTGGCTTACTCCCAGTGCGCGCGTGCACGCACACACACCCACACCCAACCGATGTTTCCTCTTCCAAGGAATCCTCAACATCATCCAACTGACTGGCAAAATCTGAAAATGGGGATTTCTTACGTATTTACTTGAAGATGAATAGAATTCTCAAGTATCATCACTTGGGTCTCTACAAAGCTTTGATTCAGATATTTGGATCAAAGAGAATGTATTCAAATCTTCAATCTGAATGGCCTTTTCTGAATCAAGCTGATGAGAGTTGAGTTGAATCTGATGCCTACAAATCAATTTGACAAGTCAAAAGGGCTCCTGTGCTTTTAAAAATTGAATCAACTTCCCAAATCACATTTATCTAATTTCATCATTTTGTTTGAACAGAAACTCCCTGATGCCATCCTGATCAAACAAATCATTCAGATCAAAGTGGCACTAATTCACACATACACACACACACCCCTACAATTGAGGACCCTTCTTTATAAGCTTCTTTTACTTGTATTCTGTTTGGATTGAACTTCTGAATAAGGCTTCAGTGCAGAACATGGCTTAGAGTCAGACGGATCAGTCATTGGGCTCTTTATATGCCACGTTGCTATGCCAAGGAGAGTCTCAGTTCACAACTGTCAGTTTTGAAGATTTGCAATTGCTTTTGGTCAGTTTACAATTGTATTGATTTTATAAACCAAGCATATGCCATTGTTCAGAGGCCATAAATAGAGTTGTGCTTGGCTACCCATGGGTCACAAGTAGTCACAGCAGAGAATAGAGAGATCATGATGCATGAATGACTTTACATACAATCAAAGAGTATCTATGCACCATATATGGGCAGCCAGCAGATGATCAACTATAGTATATCTGCTACTTGGTGAATCTGAAATTTCTTTTTTTCCTCCCTCCCTCCCTCTCTGTCTTTCTCGCTCTGCGTGTGCTTCTCTCTTGAAATTCAGAGGATAGAAGGCAGAGTTCTCTAATCCCAAATCAATTTGTTAGACTTTCTCTAGGCTTCTTATATACAAGGAATATCCTTTTGGAAATCCAGGGAACTGAACTGTAAGATAGTATCTGCTTGCTTTTATGTTATGAAGAGTAGACCATATTTGACAGTGCCACTGCATCAATTGTTTATCAAGACCCTGTAAGAGATTAGAATTCTTTCTCTGAAACCATCACTGAATTGCAAGTGCACTGCCATATTTATACTCATACTTGTTCAATTTTCCGGTGGGTGCTTTGCTCAGGATAAGCCACAGTGCTTCGCTCAGCAGCAAGTAGAGGGAAGGTTGACTTAGAGGCTCAAGAAAGGTCATTTGTATCCCATGATTTGGCTGCAACAGAAGGAAAAAAAAGGAAGGGCAGGTAAAAAGACTCAGCCTTGGAATTCATCAGCCAAATTGGACCATATATCTACTGATTTCATCTGCTGTTTGCAGGTCAGCTCACCATAGAGAGAGGTGGTTCCGCTGCAATTTTAGGTATCAAACAATTCCTGAAAATATGTCGGTCTTTTGGGTTTGTTATAGAAAAAATCCAACTACTGCAAAAAGCATTTCCACTAGCCTAGGAGATGTAGGTTGCTTCCCCCCCCCCTGGATTTAAAACTTAAAAATAAAATTCATTAAGCCTGAAAGCTAACGTATCTCCTGAATCTCTGAATAGCCACTAAATATCAGTCATGAGATCCAGGGAAGTTCCGGGCATTTTAAAAAAAAAAGGGATTGAGGGGCCACACCTTCAAAACTATGGTTTTTCCAACCCTTTCTAAATTATTGAAGTGTGTTGAATTGACCAACACTAATTAGGGATGGGATTAACACACCGATATCCAATGTGAAGAAAATCGGGATAATCTTGGCAATTGGTAATTTTTCCCCTGGGAGGTTTAACGATTTCTGGATGAATTTCACTCATTGCAATCTCAAAGCAGGGGCTAACAGTTTATGATCCTTGGCAGGGGAAATCAAGACTCCTGCTCCTACCTCCATGGCTGGCAACGATAATGGCTCACAGATTCTTTGTGATGGCATTGAACATGTTGCTATAGGCAATTTGTCAGCACCATGCTAGTCACCTATGACAATGTTTTGCATCTGGAAATGTCTTCACAATAGCATTATTTCAGATATGGTGATGCTTGTACTTGTTCCTCAAACTAGCCTTGCAAAGTATTGCTTTGTTTAAGCATAACAGCAGTCCATGTTATGTGACAAAAAGGATCGGTACAGTTTAATGCACTGCCTATTATCCTGAGTTTTGTCCCTTGGTGCCATCTTGTGTTGATACTGAAACTCATCTTCCCTTGTAGCAAAAAGTTGATTTCTTTCTTTCTTTTTTTTAGCGTTATAGACACATACATCCAAGCTTGAAGGTAAAAGTGGGAAAACAATTCCATATTATAGTTGCCAAAAGATATAGCATTTATATTTTAAATAAATTTATGAAGAAAACAACTCTGCAAAGTGTATCAAAGCAGAATCTTTATTTCTCGGTATTTTGAGGAACTCTAATGTGTCCTCACAGAATTAAAGTACATTTTAGATGACTTTCTGCTAAAACTTTCTTTCTTGTCAGTGGAAGGTTTTACACCAGCAAATTTCAGAATTGATGATTTGTGTTCTTTTTCCTTTCTCTGTGACCCTCTGCCTTTCCTGAAAGTTTGTTTCAGAGATTTGTAGATTCTGCCAAAATTGTACATGAAATGTCCCGTAAGAGGTGGTGATAGAGGACAAAAGTACTGTCTCTTCATCTGCAAGTAAGAACATTCTGAGTAAAAATCTAATAGCACAAGATTCTGGATCCAATCCCTGGCATAGTATTCTCTCTTTTTTATATAGATTTTATTAGTTTTTATAGGGTTAGAAATAAGGTGGGGTTGGGGTTAGGGTTGGGATTTGGTTTAGGGTTAGGATTAGGGTTAGGGTTGGGGTTGGGGTTTTTCGAAATAACATTCTCAATATTTAGCAAACAGCATAATGTCTGGTTTCATGTGTTTAACAAACAATAATAGATATAGTTAATTAACATAAATAACCTGTTAATTAATCACTCAATAGCCTTCTTCTTGCTAACATATATTCAAAATTACATATCACATTCCTTTCTCTCTTACTCATTTTTCTAGCCATTGATAGAAATTATCCCGTGTTCTAAAATTCACTGAGTCTTCTTTCTCTTTAATCCCTGGCACAGTATTCTGTAGCCTGGTGCTCCAGATATTCCAAAGACCCAATTGGTAGTTATGGGATTAGTAGTTCGAAAACTCTGGAAGGTACCAAAGTGTGGAAGGTTGCTCCAGCAGATAAAATTAATAATGGGTCCTATTGAACCAACCTATATAACACTAAATACACATTGGCTTTTGTGGTCTATTTGTTGTTTAAAAATCAATCAGGGCAGCATATATTATCAGAAAGTAAAACAATGAGGTGGCTTTCTCCCATTACATTTCAGAATGCAAGGTGGTAAGGTGGAGTCATCAGAGGCTCTATAATACCCCCATTTACCTTTGACTTTCTCTTGGAAGATAAATGAAATATTTTCTTTTCAATTGTCAGTGCCACCAAAAAGGCTAAAATGATTTTATTGAGAAAGGCTACAACCACAGAATCTTGGAAGCCCGATTGTCCTCCCCTTCTTATGCCCTTCTTAAACAAGGAGGTCTCTGAGCCATTTCGGCATATTGTTTTGGACTTAAACTGTTTTTCTCCTCATCACTTTGGTAACGGATCTGGTTTATCTCTGTCAAGGTCATCTTCTTTTCACTATACATACATAAAGATGATTCTAGTGACTTATGCTTATTTTACAACAGCTAGCTTCCCGTTTACTTTTTTTTTTAGTTTAAAAAACTTTAATCTTAAATTAAAAAAAAAGATTGTCTGGTGGAATGCAGAGACTGCAAATCCAAAAGAAATATATTCTTATCCTGTAAATGTGACCTTAGAGGGTAACAATTATTTAAATAAATTATATTTATAAATTTAACAAATCTGGACGGGAAACATGTATATGTGTCTATGCCTCTGTTGAGCATTGTATGAAAGTTTATGGGAAAGCCATGAAAAAATATATCAATAGTTTTTCTTTAGAGGCTCTTCAAAGGATCTGTAACAAAGTGAATAAGGGAGAGGGAACATAAGAAATTATTTAAACAAACAACAAAAAAACCACGTTTCACTCTTGTGTCTGTTTGATTGTTTATAACCTTCAATTAGCCAAAATGGTGATTCAAAGAGCAAAACTTTTAATCAATGTACAAGGGTAATTTGGAAATAAATCTCCATTTGGTTATCAATGACAGACACTCGCAGATACAGAACTTTTATTAGACACATTAGAAAACTACAACATGACATTACTTTTTGACATCATCGCCATTCAAATTGAGGCATTTGTCATTGTCTTACAAGGTTTGAAATTCCTTCGCAGTAGTCACTCGGCGCCAAATCTGGGCTATGGGGGTGGTGGTGTGTGATCAAAAACATCCCAACTGAACTGCCTCAAAAGTTCTTGGATGTGTCTACCGGTGTGCGGGCACGCACAATTGTGAACCAACACCACACCAGAAGTCAGCGTGCCCCGACCCTTGTTATGGATGGCTCGTCTGAGTTTTTGTAACGTTTCATAGTAGACTTCTGAATTGATGTTTGAACCACACTCCATGAACTTCACAAGCAGTACTCCTTTGGCATCTTCACATTTGGCGGGATTTTCTATGGCACCACTTCCGGTGTGGTGTTGGGGGTGATCATGACTCAGCATGGTATTCAAGGAAGTGCATGATAATGCAGAGGTGCAGCATGGGTTGGCACAGGTTCACAGGGGTGCATGAGTGATAGGTGAGGAAATATCTCTGAAATTATGACCCAATGAGTCATAATTGACTAGGTTGTGTTAAATTTCTTAAGCATGCTACTTCTTAATGTAGGGCAAGAAGTATTTCTGAGTCACAGTTTACCATTTTACCTTGCTGGTCTTACTGCATCCCAACAATAAAACAAATAAAGAAACACATATATGAAACTGAAGTTTTGAATTTAGAGATGGGAAAGCCTGGGAAAAAACAAACCAGAAAAATTGGGGGAAAAAACCCAGGGTTTTTTTTCTGTTTGTTTTTTTCTTCATTTTTTTCCAAAGCCATTTGGGGGGAAAAATGGGGGAAAAACCCCTGTTTTTTCCCCACTTTTTGCAGGTTTTTTTTTTTGAGGCCTTCCCATCTCTAGTTCTGATGGGTAGATAATGGATTTAATATTTGCAGCATTTTTTGTCAAGATGCTAAAAAAGATCACTTTAAAAAGATTAATGGCCAGAGGAGCACATGGCAGCAGCCAAGGCTGTTTGCCCAGACTCTTTTCAAAATAATGTAATATCACTGATTAACTATGTTTATTGCTGAGCTGAATGCAGTCTCACTCTCCCTCCCTGAAAACTATAATGTGAGGATCCGAGAGAGAAGATTGTAAAGCTCTGTAATTCTCTATAAAGGGTCCGATGCTAGGAGCTTGAAGGTGCCCATATCTTTCAAGAATAAAAGCTATTCGTTCTTAAGTAAATCTTTGCCTTAAAAATATGTGATCTTTCATTTGTTTACTTGATTTTTAGACAGTGCAACATTGGTGTCCCTGCTAATGTTTTCCATTTAGAAGTCTGACACCCAAAGCAATTTCTCTCCCTTTAAAAGCCTCTCTGTATATGTGCATGTTCACATGTTTATGTGCCCTTCACACTAAGAATTGTGAGACCTGAGATGCAACATATCTGATAGGGACCAACTTGGAAAATAATACATTGCTATCTCCATATCAGTAGCTTTTTATACTGAAATGCAATTTGTAAAGTCGGGCACCTAAGAGTGCACATTCCAATAATCGAGAAAGGAGATAGCATTCTCACTTCCTCTTCTCTGTACATCAGGTACTTGTTGCGTAGGTACCCTTTCTTCCAGCTGTAGTATCATACTCCTGGTTGGTTTACCATAGTGTGGTAAAGGCACAGCCCAGCCTTTGCACGGTGCAGATTCTCTTAATGCCCAGCTTTATTGCGACTTTTGTGGTGAAATATAGCCTGGATTCTCAGAAGAGGGTGGCTGCTGTCCAGAGGGGAAGAGGCAGGCAGAGCCTGAAAGTTTGTTTGGCAGAAAAAGGGTTAAAACCACTTTTCCTTACGTTGTCCCAGAGTGTATCTATAGTTATGAAAATAGTTGCTTTGGTCTGGCAAGATTCTGTCTATAGGTAAAGAAAAAGAAAGGAAACTGCTCTTAAGTAACTCCATGTGCCGTTCTCGGTTTTGGGGGCCTGACACCTTTCCCCTAAGCTACCCTATTTTCTCCCTCTAATGCTGGGATGCAATAAAAGCCACCAAGACAGAATGCAAAACTGGAACTAAAGAAGCTAGCCTTGCAAACTTCCTGCCCTGCACAAAGGACTAGTATGCCTAAGGAGTTTTAACACAGTTTCAAACATGGCTGGTGAGCAAAGAAGGAAAGTGGGTGAGACCCTAGGCTTAACCTGTCATGGGACCCAAGGAGTAATGCTGTGCCAGGTCCAACACGGAGAAAAACAACAAAAACAACACATCAAGATCAGGCCTAATGAGCCTTTCGAGAGGCAGGGGAGGCAAAAATCCTCAAAATGAAAGAGTGGCTGAGCAGAGCAAGGCTCAAGTGGATCAGCCACAGTGTCACCAGATTGATCCAGAGTTCACTGCCTATCAAATTGCCTTGTGCGCTCAAGAAAGAGAAAGAAATGTTTGCAGGCTTGGGCTGCCCAAAGGTTAATAAAAGGGAGACAAGGACCAAAAGAAAAAGTCAGTGCGACATAGTTAGAATAGAGTAAGCACTTGATATGCACATTATTCGAAGTTATTGAGATTTGCCAGCCAAGCTTTTACCGGAGAAATAGGCTTTGGGAGAAGCCTTGGCTTCTGTCAAAATTTGGTAAAATTGTGCATTGTAGAGGTCCAACAGGAGAGGGGAAAAACCCTTCCCTCTATTTGCTATTTTCACCAAAACGTGGTTATTATTGTTGTTGTTGTTATTGTTGTTCTTCTTGTTGTTTTATTATTAATCATTGCACAGTCAGCCAGATGTTCAGACTGGATTTGGCATTTTTGTCTACCTATCGAGTCCTTACCAAGGACCTGGGATAGGCAGATGTGGATGTTTGATGGTATTATAGATATCGTCACAGGATGGAAGCAATTCCTAGTACGGCTGCCTTTTGCAATTGACTGATGGCAAATTTGTCAATGCCAATGGTGTTCAAGTGGTGCTCCAGTTGTTTTGGGATTGCACCCAAGGCGCCTACTCTATTGGTACTACCCTTGCTTGCCTTTGCCACAGTCTTTCTATTTCTATTTGTAGGTCTTTGTATTTTGTTATCTTCTCCAGTTCTTTCTCTTCTGTTCTGCTGTCTCCAGGCACTGCCACGTCCACTATCCAGACTTTTTTGTCTTTCTTATAGACAATTGTTAAGTCTGGAGTGTTATGTGGCAGCTGCCTGTCTGTATGAATTCGAAGTCCCAGAGCAATTTAACTTTTTCATTTTTTATGACTTTCTCTATTTTGTGGTCCCACCAGTTCTTGCTTGCAGGCAAATGATCTTTCTTGCAGATCTACCAATACACCATTGTTGCTACTTTGTCATGCCACTGCTTGTAGTCAGACTGTGTGATCTTCTTGCAGCAGCTTACCAGGTGGTCCACTGTTTCTTCAGCTTCTTTGCATAGGCAGAACTTACTGTCTGTTGCTGTCTTCTCAATTCTGGCTTTGTATGAATTTGTTCTTAAGGCTTGGTCTTGTGCAGCCAGAATTATTCCCTCGGTCTCTTTCTTCAACTTTCCTGCTCTTAGCCATTGCCAGGTCTTGTTATTATCTACTTCTCTCTCTCTCTCTCTCTCTCTCTCTCTCTCTCTCTCTCTCTCTCTCTCTCTCTCTCTCTCTCTCTCTCTCTCTCTCTCTCCCTCTCCCTCTCCCTCTCCCTCTCCCTCTCCCTCTCCCTCTCCCTCTCCCTCTCCCTCTCCCTCTCCCTCTCCCTCTCTCTCTCTCTCTTTACTGTACTGGCCATGTAGTGCTTTGTCTTCCCATGCCTCCATTCTGTTCTTCATTTGGTCTTTCTTGTAGGCCAGTTTGGTCTCTCCAGTAGTCAGTAAGCTTTCCTTATATACTAACTTCAGTGCATCATCATCATCATCATCATTGTCCTTCAGATATTCTTCCAAAGCCGTTTTTTCTTCTTCAACCATCTGATGTACTTGCAACATTCCATGTCCACCTATTTGCCTTGGTAGATAGAGTCTGTCAATGTCACAGTGTGGATGAAGGGCATGATTCAGTGTCATTATTTTTCTGGTCTTCCTATCCATTGCTTTTAGTTCTGCTTGAGTTCAGTCCACTATTCCAGCTGTGTATCTAATGACTGGACTTATCCAGGTGTTGATTGCCTTGATGGTATTTCCTCCATTGAGTTTGGACTTTAAGATCTTTTTCACTCACTTGATGTATTCACCTCTAAGCTATTTCAGTATGTATGTATGTATGTATGTATGTATGTATGTATGTATGTATGTATGTATTTATTATTATTGATGTTGTTGTTGCTGCTGCTGCTGTAATTATTATTATCATCATCATCTTCCTAAAGGCCTCCTAGTAGGCATACCTGAATAAATATTCCACCTTTTAGAACTTTAAAAATATTTAAATTTTGTGGAAGTTACGAAAATCCACAAAACTGACTTGAGCAGGTATCTAAGGTGACAGGAAAAAAAGGAAACATGAAGAAAGAAGTGATAAAATAGTGTAATGAAGAAAATATACAAAATGGAGGCTTCCCATTCTTTTCCTCAACCCCACCGCCCCCACACATGCATCCTGTCAGAATCAATCCTTCCATCATCCCCGTCATCCTCCAAGAACTGATGAAGCTTCTTGAATGAGAAGTGAAATGTCTTCATCTTCCTCAAGGGAAAAAAACCCAGTCCAGTTGCATGTTGAAAAAGCACTTTCAAGACTTAGCTTTTCCGTCGTTCAGGGTCCCTCTTTCTTGTAAAATAGGCACCCAATTATCTTTGCAATAAATCTTGGTTCTTCTCCGTGTTGTGTTATTTCTTCCATCTGAATCAGTGAGCGTAGATATTATAGGATAAATCCTCCTAGTCCCTCCAGGAGCATTCCCTGTGGAGTCCTGTGCTGAGTGATCTACCACGTGTAAAAGAATAAAGTAGGGTATTTTCTGGAAATCTATATCCCTGCCCAACAAGATTCACTTCAAACTTTGCCTCTTGGTGAAAGGATGCTATGTTTTGTATTGTTTTTAATCTCCAGGTGGCAGGGAAGTACAGTGTAGAAAATGTAACTTAAGACAATCTTCTCTGCTTCTCTCTTGTATAATTTAAGGATGTGGATTATTCTTGTTCTTCATCTAATTCTTAAACCAGCAAGCTGAGTCCAGAAATTGTTTTATATATCAAAGCAATGGAGGGTGAGTGGTTATTAAGTTTTTAATTAAATGTTAAAGAACATGAAGAACACGGTATCCAATATGCTTATAGTGGGGCACTTGCATCCATTACAAGCCATAGTGATGTCAAAATGATGACAGTCATGACTTGATGTTATTGTGCAAATGGCACAATTAACTAATAGTCCAGGTGTCCACAAGGTATGGTCAAAAGGTGGCTATAGTGGTGACATCAAAACTCCACCTGTTTTTATGTGCATTACAAACTTTTTTTTTGTTATATCCTGCAGACAACCCCATGTGATGGCATAATTATCATCCTGCCCACAAGCGTTGCTGATTCATACAGGCTGTAAATAGTCCAAACAAATAAATTAAATTCCTGATTTACTTTATAGGCCCTAATAAATCCACAGAAAGCAAAGAAAAAAAGCAGCTTTAGAAGAAGGAAAACCAAGCAGGAATTGCCTAAGTAATCTTCCCCAAGCCAGGCCAACTTTTCAAAGCTGACTTAGATTAGTTCTTTATGCCCTGCTTAAAACAAAGGATGCCTAAATATTACTTCTTGATAAAATCTGTCTGACTGCCTGAAACCAATCAGACTATTATGTGGTTTAGAAAGAGTACCAAACCAGAATACAATGAAATAAAGTAGCACAAGAAATAGGTTGTGTTGTGAATGCAACACAAGAGCATCCAGCGAGGTCCATGGCTCAAGGAGATTTTGTCCCTGTTTTTTTTTTCTCCTCCTTGTAACCAGAGCTTTAACTGCTGTATCCCTGGGGTTCCTGCTACAAAAAAAACCTGCAGCTTTTTTGACGTGTGTAGATTAACCTATTTGGCCTATAACTGGGGTCCCCAATTCACAGTCTGTGGGCTGGCACTGGTCTGCAGCATGCCAGAAACCAGGCCGTGCAAACAAGCAAAGCCCCATCTGTGGGATGCAGGCAGCACACAAAAAACCACGCCCCCACCCTCCAGTCCATGGGGGGGGGAAACTCTCTCCATGGAACCGGTCTCTGATGCCCAAAAGGTTGGGGGCCGCTGGCCTATAAGTATTAATAAAGGAAGATACTAAGGGGCAAGGGACAAGAGAAAAAGAACCTCGGAAACTAAGGAACGAATGTCAGTGAACAAACACAGAGTGCCGAAATAACATTGCTACCAAAAATAAATCCATTCCCAAAGCAGGCAAGCAGTTTTTCACACTCATCACTGGTATTATTAATGCTCCTTGTCACCTCTGCCTCTCACTATTAAGCAAAAGCTGAGCCCAGGCCTACATTTTGAAAGCCTGGTGGGGATGCAAGCAGAAGACGGGCCTGTTTGTGGCAGGTTACAATATTTAGACACCTCAGCACCTCTGACTTAGTGGACTTATTTTTGATAAGTGGCACTTAAAAGTGTTAGTATGAAGCACAAGTAGCTAATGCAAATATGTTACTGACCCCTACCAGAGTCAGCAATTATGCAAATATCCCAAGCCTTCATCTTTTATAATTAGATGGAGCTCGCTTATGGTGAACTCTCATTTTCTAGCTCAGCCCTTGCTGAAAAATTCCACCAAAAAAGAGAGAGGGAAAGAGAAGGGAGGGGACGGCGGAGAGCCACGAATAGGCTTGAAATCAGATAAATAGTGTATTCTCTAAAGGGGCTTAAGGGATGGTCTGTATTTAAAAAGAAGGGGAAGCTGGGAGGCTTTCAGCAATTATTTTCTTGTTTGTTATGCATGAGAGATGCGGGGAAAAGCATGGAGACATCAGGAATAAGATTGTAATAAGCATCCTGCCAGATTCATCTCAAGTGGACGAAATGTTAATTAATACTTTCTCTCTGTCCTCACCCTAAGGTATGTTTTGTTAGCTCAGCAATGGAAAGGGAAGGAGGGAGGGAGGCGGTTACAGGATTGCAAGGCAAAAAAGTTCCTTAAAAGTATAGTTTACCAAGGAAGATTTCTCCCGGCAAACTTTTCCGTGAAGTTTTCCATAAATCCCCATGGAAAAGCTGCAGCTGCACAAATGCAACTGTACAGCCGAGCCTTATGTATGCCAAATGACATGTGCCTAGGTACCTTTATGTCATACATACAGTACAGCAACAAAGTGTATGTCTTTATTGTTGAATATCATTTCATTGCTTGATGAAGTACACAGAAAATCCTGGCTTTACTAAGAAAATCAAGGAAACTTATATTCACACTTAGTATCTTTTTATGTCCTCGCCCCAAATATCTTGATAGAATTCCACTGCCTAGAGACGTTTTCCTGCCTAGAATGTCCCCATACAGCCACACCCCACACCAAAAAAACAACATCAATGGAGGTTTTTAAGAAGAGACTGGACAGTCACTTCTCTGAAATGGTATAGGTTCTCCTGCTTGAGCAGGGGGCTGGACTAGAAGACCTCCAGGGTCCCTTCCAGCTCTATTCTATTCAAGCATTTCTGATTGTCCATCATTTCAAAGTGGAGGACATGGATTAATGGATTTGAGTTACAGAAAAGCATATTGCAATTTAATTAAATTCAATGTATTTATCTATGTACATCCTTCCTTTATTATTTTTATAAGTAGCCCAAGGCAGTGAACACATACAATACACCTCCTATTTTCCCCACAACAACAATTTCTGTGGGCTGAGAGAGAGGGACTGGCCCAAAGTCAACCAACCAGCTTTCATGTCTCAGGTGGGACTAGACTTCACACTCTCCAGGCTTCTAGATTGGTATCTTAACCACTAGAGTCTTCTCGACATAAGAGGAGTCTAACGGTGAAACTAGTTACTTTGGGGTTACTTTTCATGGGATTCAATATGTTATTGGATGTTTTACTTTGGATGTTTGCAGTGAGCAATATTTTGGATTAGATACCCCCTTCCAACTCTCCAGTGCTATGATTAGGAAGGAGGGGAACTTAGAGGGGATTGCTGATTTCACCCCCTTCTGTGAATGGAACAGCCCTTCCACTAGCACAGGAGTCTTCAAACTTGGCCCTTTTATGACTTGTGGACTTCAACTCCCAGAATTCCTCAGCCAGGCACACTGGCTGAGGAATTCTGGGAGTTGAAGTCCACAAGTCATAAAAGGGCCAAGTTTGAAGACCCCTGTGCTAGCATCAGGGCAGTTCTAAATGCCAAAGTTTCAAAATGTGAAAACTCAATAAACCTTCTGGTACCATCAGAGTTTCGTCCTTCATTATCACTGAGAGGAAAGGAGATTCTGTCTTGAGCAGTCGGGAGATGTTGATGGCACCAGGTGTAAATCCAAGGTTCATTTTGTTTTGTTTTGTTTTTACCAATACTGGAGAATTAGCTAACAAGGAACTGTACTGGTCACAATACTTCCAACGATTGTTGCTGTCTGGTAACATAAACCATTTTCAGCCACGGTGCCAAGCCCATTTTTCCTCTCTTGATGACAATCCCTGTTTCAAAAGAGGGTTGTTCAGCAGAACATTTAACCAAACTTTGAAGATAAGTCATAAAGTCTCATTGAGAACTTCTGTCTTTAAACGTTGCTGCACTATAAAGATAGTCAAAATGACAAATTGGTACAAGGCACAGTTAGTAGTGCTAAGCAATATTTAAAGATTTTTTTCCCCACCTTTATTATTTTTATAAATTACTCAAGGTAGGGAACCCACACAATAGTCCTTCCAACTTTTTTCTCTCCACAACAATTCTATGAGGTGGGTTGGACTGAGTGTGAGTAACTGGCCCAAGGCCGGCCAGCTGGCTTTCACGCCTAAGGTGGAGCTAAAATTCACTGTCCTCTGGTTTCAAGGCCAGCATCTTATGCTTGATCCATGCTTGGAAGACCCAACTTGGTGTGGCGAGGACAAATTCTAATTCACATCATGTCTGAACTAGCTCAGGACTGAACTGAAGTCTCCCTAACCTAAGTGAACTTCGTACCTCCTTCATACTTGAGGGACATTTAAACCTCAGATTAATCTGCTTTAAATCCAACACTCTATCCAGCGCTAGATCAAAATGTGCCTTTCAAATTGTCAAAAAGTTAATTTTCTCAACAAAACAGTCTTCTGTCTTATTCTCTGGCTTCTGGGAGACTTGCTTTCCAATTTCTTTTGGTGGCATTTTGAGTTTACTTGATTGCTAGAGGGAGTCCATAGAGCAGCCGGTTTGTTGTTTTGTATTACACATACCTCCATCATGCATTTCCAAGTGCAGACCAAAAAAAAACAACAACACACAATTTTTTTTTAAACAAAAAAAGCACAGGGGAATATCTCGCTCAATCACTTCCTTTGGGATTTAACTGAAATGTGGGAAGCCAGAGAGGCTGGAGACTGCTGGGATCAATCATTCAAAGAAAACCAGATTAATGACAAATTAATAAATCCACCCGTGAGAATCCAGCCAGCATTCTCTTCCTTTGAAAGAACTTTTGAAAGCAAATTCTTTCATCCAAGTGGATGAGCAATTGTAGGAAGAAGAAAAAAGATGCAGGGGAAATGTTCTGGTTTGCCTTAAATCTGACCAATGAAGGCCATTCAGACAGCAGCAAGGCTAGCTTCTGACTGGTTTAAATCAGATCAAATTAAGCAATTTCCTTCCTATCTCCCTTGGTGAGGTCTCTTCTCCCTCCCTCACCTTAACCTGCAGTCCAGGTGAATGGCAGGTTTAAGTTGGCATGTATTTAAAATGTATAAATTAACAAGTACTCTCTTTTTTTTTTCTTTTACCTCCCCTTTCTTTTTCTTTTTCTTTTCTTTTCTTTTCAGCTGCTCTTCAACTGATCAAGTAATTTGGCTGTGCTGTATCTGGCCATCTTTAGGATGATCTTTTCCCAGCAAACAATGGTTCTCTGTGGTCAATTAATTAATGTTTGTGAAGCTTATGGTGCCTCTTGGATGAAAGGAGTTACAGGCTGTAAAGTCATTGTATTACGTGGATGATGACTGATGGCTGTGATAGCATGAAGCTGCTTGCCCAGTGCAAGTGCCAAGGAAGGTGAAAGTTCAGGGCTAGTTTATGTATCAGATTAATTTGCTATTAAAAAGTTGATTTCAGCTGGAAAAAAATGAAGGATGGGAAAATTGTCCCTTCTTTTATGAAATATACCAATCCTAATAGAAGCTCTTAGTTGCTCTTGCCCTGCAGATTTACTACTGTGTGAGTAATTAATTTGTAATTTCAGCAGAAAACCGACATCCCATCTATGAAGCAACTCCCAGCAATATTACCTATTAATTTATTCCATCTATATCCAGACTTTCTTCAGTTTTCCTCCATAAGCAGAATTCTACTTATTTTAGTCTCACACCAACAACCTTTTCAGATCAGAGAGACATTGACTAGTTCCTATCATTCCTTGGTCTAATAACCCCTTTCAGGTAAGATCTTGCTGATCCTAAGTGAACATCTAAACCATTATACCATATTAGTTTTCCAACTTAAAGGCTGGGGGGGGTGACCCAAAGCCTTGCATACAGTGCTCAGGATTAACAATTAGACATACGGGAGAAATTATTAAACATAGGTGGAATGTGAAAAGTTTATTAGCCAATGTTTATTACTTGCAATAGCACTCAGACTTATATACCATTCCATAGTCCTTTACAGCCCTCTCTAAGCAGTTTACAGAGTCAGCATATTGCCCCCCAACAATCTGGGTCCTCCTTTTTCCGACCTCGGAAGGATGGAAGGCTGAGCCAACCTTGAGCTGGTCAGGATTAAACTACCGGCAGTCAGCAGAGTTAGCTGAAATACTGCATTCTAACCACTGTGCCACTGTAGCTCTTAAATTAGATTGTACTTAAATTAGGTTGTAACTTGTTGTTGTTGTTAGCTGCGAAGTTGTGTCCGACCCATCGCAACCCTATGGACAATGTTCCTCCAGGCCTTCCTGTCCTCTACCATCTTCTGGAGTCCATTTAGCTCACACCTACTGCTTCAGTGACTCCATCCAGCCACCTCATTCTCTGTTGTCCCCTTCTTCTATTGCCCTCAACCTTTCCCAGCATTAAGCTCTTCTCCAGTGAGTCCTTCCTTCTCATTAGGTGGCCAAAGTATTTGAGTTTTAGCTTCAGGATCTGGCCTTCTAAAGAGCAGTCAGGGTTGAGCTCCTCTAGGACTGACCGGTTTGATTGCCTTGCAGTCCAAGGAACTCACAGGAGTCTTCTCCAGCACCATAGCTCAAAGGCCTCAATTCTTTGGCGCTCGGCCTTTCTTATGGTCCAACTTTCACTGCCATACATTTCAACTAGGAAGACCATAGCCTTGACTATACGCACTTTTGTTGACAGGGTGATGTCTCTGCTTTTTAGTGTGCTGTCTAGATTTGCCATGGCTTTCCTCCCAAGGAGCAAGCGTCTTTTAATTTCTTGGCTACAGTCTCCATCTGCAGTGATCTTGGAGCCCAGGAAAATAAAATCTGTCACTATCTCCATTTCTTCCCCATCTATTTGCCAGGAATTGAGAGGGCCAGATGCCATGATCTTAGTTTTCTTAATGTTTAGTTTCAGCCCAACTTTTGCACTCTCCTTCTTCACCCGCAACAAGAGGCTCTTTGGTTCTTCACTTTCTGCCATTAGAGTGGTATCATCTGCATATCTTAGGTTGTTGATATTTCTTCCAGCAATCTTAATTCCAACTTTTGATTCATCTAGCCCTGCCTTTCTCATGATGTGCTCTGCATATAAGTTAAATAGGCAGGGCGACAGTATACAGCCTTGCCGGACTCCTTTCCCAATTTTGAACCAATCAGTGGTTCCGTGTCCAGTTCTCACTGTTGCTTCTTGGCCCACATATAGGTTTCTCAAGAGACAAATAAGATGGTCTGGTACGCCCATCTCTTTAAGAACTTGCCACAGTTTGTTATGATCCACACAATCAAAGGCTTTAGCATAGTCAATGAAGCAGAAGTAGATGTTTTTCTGGAACTCTCTAGCTTTCTCCATGATCCAGCGTATGTTGGCAATTTGATCTCTAGTTCCTCTGCCTCTTCGAAATCCTGCCTGTACTTCTGGTAGTTCTCGATCCACATACTGCTGGAGTCTAGCTTGTAGGATTTTAAGCATAACTTTACTAGCATGAGACATGAGTGCAATAGTGCGATAGTTTGAACATTCTTTGGCACTGCCTTTCTTTGGAATTGGAATGTAAACTGATCTTTTCCAATCCTGTGGTCACTTTTGAGTTTTCCAAATTTGCTGGCAAATTGAGTGTAGCACTTTTACTGCATCGTCTTTTAAGATTTTGAATAGCTCAGCTGGAATACTGTCACCTCCACTAGCTTTGTTGTTGCTCAGCTTTTCTAAGGCCCACTTCACTTCACATTCTAGGATGTCTGGCTCGAGGTCAGTGATCACCTCATTGTGATTATCAGGGACGTTAAGCTCATTCTTGTACAGTTCTTCTGTGTAATTTTGCCACCTGTTCTTAATCTCTTCTGCCTCTGTTAGGTCCCTGCCGTTTTGGTCCTTTATCATGCCCATTTTTGCGTTAAATGTTCCCTTCATCTCTCCAATTTTCTTGAAAAGATCTCTGGTCCTCCCTATTCTGTTGTTTTCTTCTATTTCTTTGCACTGTTCATTTAAGAAAGCATTCTTATCTCTTCTAGCTATTCTCTGGAATTCTGCATTCAATTGGGCGTATCTTTCTTTTTTCCCCCTTGCCTTTCACTTTCCTCCTTTCCTCAGCTATTTGCAAAGCTTCCTGAGACAGCCATTTTGCTTTCTTGCAATTTCTTTTTCTTTGGGATGGTTTTGGATGCTACCTGTTGTACAATGTTGCGAACCTCTGTCCATAGTTCTTCAGGCACTCTGTCTATCAAATCTAACTTATACAATTATACAATTTAAATTAAACCCATTTCAGTTTTTCTCCTAGGCCCACCCATGTATTTAAAATTGCATTCTTTCAATAGATCAATCAAAGGCCAAAAGCAAGCCAGACCAGAAATATTGTCTCTTTTCATATTCCACTCACTGTCCCACCACTTTGATTTAAATCATTTTCCCTCCCCTCAATATATTTAAACAGGCCTAGGCCTGTATTCAAATCTGATCACCTGCTTAGAGTTTCATGGGTTTTAATAGCAAGAATTAAGCATGCAATCTTACATCTATTTACCTGAATACTAGTTCTGAATAGCTACTGTATGCATGCTATTCATGTTGCCAATCAGAAATTTAGTTCTGTCCTTGCAACCAATACGATGGACCACTTTACTGGAATAACATGTCACAGGGGTTCTATAACAATTTTTTTCACTGGACAGCGAAACTTGGATGTTACGACAATTTTTGCAAATGAAACAGAATTCCAAATTCTAATGTTTATGACCAATTTTTTTAAAAAAATCAACACTCAATTGCCAGTTGCAGTCTTATTGAGGAAGCTCTCATCCCATCAACTCAGACCGAAGCCAAGAACTGAGCTGTTCTTCCTCCGAGTTGATCAACAAGGTCTGGTGTACAGTTGCATGAAGACATCGAGCTGCACAGTTCATGACCTAAATCTAATGGTTACCTTTGTCATCTGCGCTGGACAATTAAGTGACAGAGGAGTGAAACTGACATTGAGGAGCAGATTTTTGCCTTCCAGCTGCTTTCAAGACTTAGATTTCACTGTATCATGTTCAGAAAGGTCAAAGCTTTGGCCAGATGACCAGCCCAGAGATGCAGATGGCTTCGTTTGTCACCTGACGGATGAGGGCCTCCACAACCTGCTCCAGAGGGCCAAAGTTCACCAAAAGGTTATGGGCTTCTACAAAATGTCTTGCATTATTAGTCCATCAGCAATGGGACCATCCTTTCATTTAGCTATTCCAAAACTCAGATTAATTTCATACAATTGTCAAACCAAAGCTACAATGGACAGTCATTCAGAAGAGAGAGTCACTATAGAAATGCTATAGTTGTTCAAATGGGGGGGGGGGTTTGAATCCTACCCAATCTCTCAAGGGAGGGGAATGTGCCATATTTTCTAATGAAGTGGGTGTGTTTTTTTTAAAAAAAGAAGCTTATTATTGCAGCCTGATACTCACAACTTCTGGTTATTCAAGTGTCCTCTTTTCTAGTGAGCAAATGGAAGGTCGACATGATATCTTTTTTGCTGAAGAGAGGGTCTTAAATTCAGCTGATATCAAGATCCATAAAAAGTAATAGGTTTTTCTCTTGTTTCCCGTTCTCTGCCTTCCCACGCAACAGATGTTCTTAAGTGCTCCTTAGTTTAGCCCTGTGTATTTTGACTCTAATGGGTCCTCCTGCTTCAACTGCATTGTGAAGCCTTCATAAACATTTTGAGATACAGTATATAGACTCCGTTTCATGAAACACAAAATCTTTTCACTGTGATCACCTTGTCGCCTTTGTCCTTGTGCACACTTGCAAAACTTCTTTTAGTAGAGATGCACCCGGGATGTAGATTTCATTCCAGTTATCTAAAGTTTACTGTTGGGTAAAGAAGATCAAAGAAAATGTTGTCAATTTTAGTGGCATCACAATTTGAAAAGAACGTGGAAACCGGCTCCTTTGAGCCCAAAGACGAAAACAAAGATGTCCTTTTCCTTTGGCCCCCATTGCAAGAACAGCTTGACTCATTGCCCATAAAATGTTGAGATTCTGACAAATGTTTCAAAACCTGGATCTTAAGCTTTCTACATCTACAATCTCTAGGCCCTTCAGTGAGAAAGGAGGAGGGAAACATCTTGATGGTAGATCACAGGTTCAAAGAAGAAGAAAAAACATGTACAGGAGCTACAAAGTCCGAGGAAAAAATATGCAGAAAATCATCCAGCTTTTATCTAGCTATCTAAAAGGCATTGCCATTGAACAGTTCATTCAGCTGTGCTGTAGGCCAGCCCAGTCTGCCTCTTTTCAAATTCAAAGTAAGCTATTACTGGCTTTTATTTATATTTTTAATACTTGAACAAGAGCTTTAGCATTTTTTTTCCTGTACTCCTTGCAGTCCTGCTCAGGCTAGAACTCCCACATCTGTAACTTATATGGGAAAGAACAGATTTACTAAAACAACTACATCACTTTTGCATAATGTAAAGTACAGGTGTCAGAGAGGAATGGCCAACCTAGAGTTTCAGTCTGCTTTCCCACTTTATACCAAGTAACAAGTCTGTCTCTTGCTCTTCCTCTCCCTCCCTCACTGAGTGCGTGTGTGTGTGGTGTGTAAATGTGGCAGACCGTTTCGATTGACTTTACGTTTTAAACATTGCGTTAACTTTTTAAAATGAAACAGGATGCTCAATTAAGCAGCAACCTCTAGCATAATTTTATTCTTGAAATTATCTTTATTTATTCTCAGTAGTATTTATGGAATGCTTATATGTGACCCAGATAACTGAAGGAACACTCATGCTGCATACTTATTCTTTTAAATTTCTGAGAAATGTTAGAATCTTACTAGGCTCCGAAACCTTTAACTGTATGACTTTTGAATGTGCTTGCTACTTAGTGCTATTTAATTTGTGTTTGTTTGCTCTTTAACTCAGATTGCTGCTGTTTTGATCATTATATTACATCTGACTTATTTTTCACTTTTGCCTTGGCAGAATTCTTTTGAGCATTGTTCTGCTGGAGTAAGAATTACACTGAAGAATAGCAGGGGAAGAGACACAACTGTAACCTGAGTAATCCTCCCATGGAGAGAGCAGAAAAGCCCATTCAAACTTGATTACTATAACTTTATAATAAAAATACTGTTAGCCTGCATGACTTTGGTTTCCTAGTTTGGTTTGCCTGAAGATAGTGACCAATGGTATGCTGGAAGCAGTTCAGAAGACAGTAAAATATTAGAATAGAATAGAGGTGGAAGGGACCTTGGAGGTCTTCTAGTCCAGCCCCCTGCTCAAGCAGGAGAAGTTATACCGTCTCAGACAGGTGAATGTCTAATCTCTTTTCAAAAATCTCCAGCGATGGAGCACCCAGGATTTCTGGAGCCAAGCTGTTCCACTAGTTGATTGTCCCCACAGTCAGGAAGTTCCTCCTTAATTCCAGGTTGCTTCTCTACTTGATCAGTTTCCAACCATTGTTTCTTGTTCTGCCCTCTGGTGCTTTGGTGAACAACCTGGCCCCCTCTGCCTTGTGGCAGCCCCTCAGATACTGGAGCACTGCTATCATGTCACCTCTATTTCTTCTTTTTTTTAGACTAGCCAAACCCAAGTCCCGCAGCTGTTCTTCATATGTTTTAGTCTCCAGGCCTTGGATCATCTTAGTATTCTTAGCATTCTTCAATGCATTCTGGGTTTCATTGGCTAGAGTTAAGCTGCAATAGATATTTAAAACATTTTATATGTGATATAATGGGTAGCAGCAGATAGTCTATCGCACTGGTCTTGTATGATTCCTGTAAATATTGTGACCAGTCTGAAATAATTGTGTTGTAAATTCAGTTTTACAAAATAACCATATGGGTTTCCATGTTAAACACAATTTATTTGCTTCTAAATTGATTGATTGATTGATTGATTATGGGCTATAACCCAGCTTTTCTTAATACATATTTAACATATAGTTAGGTAAATAAGGGAAGAGTGTGCAGTCTTGTCTCATTCCTTTTCCAACCTGGAATTACACTGTTTCATTATCTGCTGAACTATCGGTGGCTTCCTGACCTGTATATAAGTTTCTCATGGGGGCAATGAGATTATTTTGGGATTCCTGTTTTTCTGAGCCCATTCCACAGTTTAACGTGACTGACACAATCTATAATCCACGAAGCTCTCGCTGTCTTCTGTTTGGTGGTTCTTTGACTTTTTCGATTATCCAGCATGTATCAACAATAACGTCTCGTGTTCCATGACCTTTCCTAAAGCCAACTGGCATCTCTTTTTCCACGTAGGGCTTTAATCTGTGCAGGATGATGCTAAATGTTATTTTTCTAGCATGGGAAATAAAAGAGATTGTATGATTGTTCGCATGCTCTGTTAACTCTCTCTCTCTCTCCCTCTCTCTCTCTCTCCACCCCTTCCCTCTCTCTCTCGCACACACACACGCACACGCACACACACACAAATACAAACATTTTGTTTTATATATTAAAATGTAGATTGACCTCTTTCAAATTGTTGGCCACTGTGCCGTTCTCCAGACTTGCTGGCATAGGTTCGTTAGAACTTGACTGATTCTTCTTCTGTTGCTTGCCACTGGGTCTTCCCTCCCAAACTGCTGCTCGGACAATGACTTGTTCCTGAAACTAAGCGGTCAGTTCCAATTTCATTGGAACGGACTCAGATCAGGTCTTTTTTCTCTCTGCGGAATTATATTCTGTTGGAGCACTTTCTGTTAATAAATTTAACTCTTAAATAATCAATTTCACTCTGTGGGATAATTGATTGTATCAGGAGATGGGGCTTTGGATTGAGTCGAATTAGGTTTATGTACTGGAAAAAGAGAAACTTTGGCACTATTAAAATAAAAGCATGGAGTCTATTGCCATCTAGGGGACAAATTGTATTAATACATTAATTTCTTCCCCCCCACCCTCCAAAAAAAGTACTGTATCCTTATACAAGAACAGGGTTGCGAAACAATGTATCTGAAACTAAGCCTTTAACAAAACCTATCAGTCACAATCCCAAGAATTAATTAGCATGAGAACAATTGCTATAGCACTAAGAGGATTTAAAAACAAAATAAAACAAGGATTCGGGAATATTACATGAGTAAAAGAATAATAAAATCGTGGTCAGAAGCATTCTTTAATGTGCCCAAGCAAAATCAGCACTGCCTTTTGACAAATACTATACAATGCTATTGACAAACTATATAAATATAGATCCATAGAGTAGCCATAGTTCTTTAAAAAAACACAATTAATTGGTGCAATTCGGCACGCCTTGTCAAAAACCCCTCAAAGGTTAACTTGTGGTGAAAGTGGGACATTCCTGGAGAACTAGAAGAGATAACACGATGCAGTCTTCCTGTTCTGGGCCCCTTTCTACAGCAGCTCTTTTGTGAGACCACCCCTGCCATGTTGTCAACTTTCCAAAAGGACTTATTGAGCTTGGCTCAAGGGTTTGGTGTCTACAGGACTGACTATGAGACGATGACTGCCCAGTTTCTGCTTCAATACTGCCCATACGAGGGGACCCATCATTCATCTGAATGCACTCCGAGGTTCAGCAAAAATTTCCTCCTCCACAATTCCCATCAACTGGACCTAATCATGTTTGTACTCAATTATATTTCGTCACGTTTCTGGCTATGAGTGCTACCTCTTCCTTCCTTTTCTACAAGGCACTTAGAAGAAAAGGTCAACAGACTAGGCATTTGTGAAACAATGTTGTTCCTACCATATAAGTCTGGGACAGTGCTCGATGGAGGAAGAAACAGTCTAAGAGACCACAGGAGTTCCAGCCTCTGGGGGTGTTGGGGAAAGACATTTATTATGAGCTTCTCTTCACTCATCCATTCAACAGGTGAAAGAAGACTACCAATTAACTTGAATTACAAAGACTCAAGATTATAAATCTGGAGTTGCACAGGCAGTAACATACAACTATTACATACAACTTACTCTCAGAAAAGAAGTCGGTTCTCATTCAACAAGGCCAGAATACATAAATGCTATTTATGTGTGACCAATGTCATGGACATCCCTTTTGATCTTATCTCCCTCCCTCCCTCCCTATGGGATCTGCCATTACTATCACTAATGGGGATTCTCCGCCATGCTAACAGCAGAGGCATGGAAGAGTTTTTGGTAGGGAGAGATTGCAATGAAAGAGAAAGGGATGCAGGAGCATCCTTTGAACCAATATACAAAGGGCTCAAAAATCTGCAGGTATTTAAGAAGTGCATCGTGACACATTTGACTTGGCCTTCAGCATTCATCAGGTCATTCTCAAGAGATTCTATATAGTTCCCAGAATCTGCCTTGTTGTTAGGGTGTGCATGGTCAGTCAACACAGAAAGATTGCAGTCTTGAAAAGGTGGCTGAGAAAAGCAAAAAAGAAAGCAGAAATACTGCTATCTGCAATATTGGACCTGCTGGCTGGGATGGCTAGAAGTTGTCATACAACAAGATATGAAACAGGGGTGTCTGCAGGTAGAGGGCCAAAAAAGTCCAGATGGTGGCCACACTTGTGGGCCAAAGGCCCATCCCTTGTTTTCACAAATCATATGTAAAAGGGGGTGATAATTTATCATTCAGTTAGAGCAGCATGGTGGCCTAGTGGTAAAGACTCTCATCTCCAACTCAGAGGGTTGAGAGTTCAATCCTAGATAGTGGCACACGCGCACACACACAAAAAAACACTTGCTGCAAACTTCATGTAGGCATCAGGAAGGGCATCCAGACAGTAAATGCTCAGCTCCATCTAGGTGCCCTGATTTTACCCCAAACAGGGACTATAAGGGAGTAAAAGGGGGGGGGGCGGTATTTTATCTGGCATTCAGTAGGGACTACCATCTTGACCTTTTCAAATCATTCCTCCTTGAATACCCTGTTATGAAGGTTCCTTCCCAAACTGTATAGGATCAATTTTAGCTTCAAATGCTAGTTGTGCCATGCAAACAGGATGCTAGTTGCTTCATCTTAGTTTTCAGTGTATGGGTTTACCTACAGAAAAATGCTCCTTTACACTTTGTCTTTTCTTCCTGTTGTAATGTATTGGATGCGAGGTTTTTGTTATTGTTTTCATAAAAGAATTCTAGAGTCTGAAGTGATAACAAGTCCGAATTCTCCTACTTCAACCCCTGCTTCACCCATTTCATTATGTGCCCTTTGCCTGTCACCTGCAAAGACAGACAAACCTGGTTCCAGACTTTTCAGATGAGCGACAATTGCCTTACTCGTGTACTTCATAGATACTGTGAAATGTGTTGCCATTTTAAGAATTTTATTCAAAGGAACTCTCCCTGAAGGCCTAGGTAATTAGCAGCTTATGGGTGACAATCTCTATAGCAACAATGGAATTGTTTTATGCAAGGACTGAAAGATATTTGAAAATAGGGTTGTTTATTGTCATTTAAAGGAAAGCTTCCCCAAGGGGCACTAAAACATCAGAAACAAGATGCTGATCCAGCTTGAAATACTTCATAATTGGCTGTCTGGGTTGATGTGCATGAACACTCAGCCCTCCATCTATCAATGTATCTGGCAATGTGGCCTTTTAAAAGACAGCAAAATAAAGATCTCCAAGCAGACACAGGGGATTTCTTAAGAATAACAGAGTATGAGCAGTCTAGAACAGCGACGGAGAACCCTTGGGATTCAGCGTGTGAAAAATGGTCTAACGTGACGCTGCTGTTGACCCAGACTTAAGGGACAGTATCAGTTGTGAATACATGCAGATGGCCTCCCTATCTCTGGCCACTTGCAGAACCATGAATGCCAGGTCATAAAAGGACAGCAAAGGAAACACCCAATATCCTAACCCACCTGGGAACATATGCTGTCTTAGGGAAACATCTAAACCACTCAAAAGGGAACATATGGTGTCTTGGGGGAACACCCAAAAGGGAGCATTTGCTGGTGTGTTTCACACACATACCCTTCCAACAAAAGAGAAACAATTATTTTCCTATTTTTAAAAAATAGTCCAATTATATATGGTGCTACGCATTATATAAAGAAATGACAAATAATTAGAGAACTGACATATGAGTAAAACACTCATTTTCAGAGTCATGCTTTCAAAAATAGTTGTTGAGTGCTGACAAACCCTGGTGTGTCACCCAAAAGATTGTGGCATGTCACCTTCAATATGCATGGTATAGGTTTGCAATCAGTGGTCTAGAAGGAAACACGATGGACAATAATGAGGTGGCATCTAATGTGCTTCTCTCTCTCTCTCTCTCTCCCTCTCTCTCTCTCTCTCTCTCTCTCTCTCTCTCTCTCTCTCTCTCTCTCTCTCTCTCTCTCTCTCTCTCTCTCTCTCTCTCTCTCTCTCTCTCTCTCTCTCTCTCTCTCTCTCATCAACCTCCCTCACCAGATTGATGTTCTGTAGAAAATAAGGGCATGATGACCAATGAAAGATGGTTGAAATTGTTTTTACGTACTTCCCTCAAAAAACTGCTTGTTTTCTGTGTTTGTTTGGATTTTTTTTTCACTGTAAACCACCCTGATTTGGTACCTTATATATGACAGGAGAAGGAAGTAAATCCATTTCAAATCGTGCCACTCCAGACTGAACATGAGGCTTCATGCGATGGTGGGAATCTTCCAGATGAATTATGAAATTCCTCCACTTTGTTCACAAACTTTATTGATAAATGAGACCTTCCAGTTATAACCATCCCATACCAGCAGGCATAACCAATTAAAGTCCAGGTTTGTGATCTGGAGATTCTAGACTTAATAGCTTAGATTGAAGAACAAGTGAAGGCTCTAGCTAAAAGAGCCTTTGCGCAGCTCTGCTGGGTATGCCAACTGCAACTGTGCCTGGTACAGGAGGTCCGGGCTACAGTGACTCCTGCCCTCATTGTCATCCAGCTGGACGACTGCTGTGCAGTGGTCTGAATCTGCCCTTATAAGGCTGAGAGAAGCTGCAGCTAATCCAGAGTGCAGCAGCCTGTGTATTTAATGCTTCTCAATGGTGGGAGCATAAAACGCCAATCCTGAATGCCCTGCAGTGGTTGCCAATTGATTTCTGTACACAGTTTAAGGTGCTAGTATTGATTTATAAAGGACTCCATGGCTCGGCATCTAAGCAGAATCGGCTCTAATAGCTTTTATCAGGAACAGCTGCTGATTTTCTGTACCAGCAGGGCTGGCTGCTAGCCAACAAGATGGCAAGCTGGATGCCTGCCCCTGTCCAATGGCATGCAACATTCAGGCAGAGGTTTTAGAAGCAAAGAGTCCTTTTTACCTATAGCTCAAGATGACCACAGTAGCACAGTCAAAGGCCCCGGCACAGGAATCCAGTAAACAAATGACAAATCGAAGAGAAAAGACTCAGGACACATTGAGGTGGTGTCTGGAGTTCAAAGCATGGCCTAGCAAGGTAAAGATGACAGAGCTGAGACTTGAAAAGCTGTTCTTGGTGTTTTCTCTCATGGAGGGGGGCGAATAGAGGCAGTCCTCGGCTTACGACCACAGCTGAGCCCAATATTTCCATTGCTAAGCAAGACAGTTGTTAAGTTAGTTTTGCTCCACTTTATGACCTTTCTTGTCACAGCTGTTAAGTGAATCCTTTCAGTTGTTAAGAGAGTAACATGGCTGTTAAGTGAATCTGGCTTCCCCCATTGACTTTGCTTGTCAGAAGTTCACAAAAGGTGATCATGTGACCCTGGGATACAGCAACTGTCATAAAGATGAGTCAGTGGTCAAGTGTCTGAATGTTGATCACATGACCGTGGTGTGTGTGTGCTGCAATGGTCATAAGAATGAGAAGCAGTCATAAGTCACTTTTTTCAGTGCCGTTGTAACTTCAAAAAGTCACTAAATGAATACTGCAAGTCAAGGACCAGCAGGCACCTGGGTATCTGCAGGATTGTACTTGTAAAGTACCACTTACTCTACTTGTAAAGAAGCCCCGCTGAGCCATTCCCCAGTCGCATAGCTGAGGGACAATATTTGTCGGGATCTGCTCTCCTACTGGTCTACTTTTTTTGGCCAGTCTGTCTGACCTGCTGAGATTCTAGCAATGTCGAAGCCAATCCCTCCACTCTGGCTGTGCAGATACCTCAAGTTCCCAGGATGCACTGAGGGCCTCTCAGACATTCACCCACCCAGTCCCAACAAAGGCAAAGGCAGTTTTTGAAGATTCAAAGATTCTGCTGTTCAATCTTCACAAGCTGCCTTTGCCTTTTTGGAGCTGGGTGGGTGAACGTCTGAGAGGCCCTCAGTGCATCCTGGGGACTTGAGGTATCTGCTGAGCCAGAGTGGAGGGATTGGCTTTGACATTGCTAGAATCTCCCACTCAGGACTATTAACCCTAGACGCCCCAGGCTCTTCTATTTCTTCTTCCTCCTCCTCCTCCTCCTCCTCATCGGAAGGCAAGTCCAGGGTTCAAAGGGTTATTGATTCTTAGGTCTTTATCTGTACTGAAGAAAGTCAGAAATTACTTTTTTTTCTATAGCTTTTTTTCCTTTAAGTCGCTATTCCCCAATTTTGCTTTTTCCCTATTGTTTTTCCTTTCTTTCTTTCTTTTTTTTCTGGTATTTCATATTTTTCTGACATTTAGAGAAGGAAGAAGGAGGAGGAGGAGGAGGAGGAGGAGGAGGAGGAGGAGAAGGAGGAGGAGAAGAAGGAGGAGGAGAGAAGAAGGAGGAGGAAGAAGGAGGAGGAGGAGGAGGAGGAGAAGAGGGAGGAGGAGGAGGAGGGGAGAAGAAGGAGGAGGAGAAGAAGGAGGAGAAGAAGGAGGAGGAGGAGGAGGAGGAGGGGAGGGAGGAGGAGGAGGAGGAGGAGAAGGAGGAGGAAGAAGGAGGGAGGAGAAGAAGGAGGAGAGAAGGAGGAGGAGGAGGTGAGGAAGGAGGAGGAGGAGGAGGAGGGGAGGAGGAGGAGGAGGAGGAGAGGGGAGAAGAAGAGGGAGGAGGAGGGGGAAAGAAGGAGGAGGAGGAAGAA